>NC_069782.1:50485000-50785000 GCF_027406575.1 Nycticebus coucang
CTATATCACCAGCACCTAGAATAATGACTAAAAACACCCAGTAAAAATTTACTATGTGAATTAATGAGGCCAGGCATACTGGCTCACGCCTATAATCCTAGCACTCTAGGAGGTTGAGGCCAGTGGATTGCCTGAGCTCATGAGTTCTAGACCAGCCTGAGTAAAAGCAAGACCCCATCTCTACTGAAAATAGAAAAATGAGCTGGGCAACCCCATCTCTACTGAAAATAGAAAAATGAGCCGGGCATTGTGACAGGTGCCTATAGTCCCAGCTACCGGGAGGCTGACACAAGAGGATTGCTCAAGATCAAGAGTTTGGGGCTGCTGTGAGCTATGACACCATGACACTCTACCCAGGGTGGCAGAGTAAGACTCTGTCTCAAAAAAAATTAATAAGGGCAGCGCCTGTGGCTCAGTGAGTAGGGCGCCGGCCCCATATGACGAGGGTGGTGGGTTCAAACCCAGCCCCGGTCAAACTGTAACAACAAAATAGCCGGGCATTGTGGCGGGCGCCTGTAGTCCCAGCTGCTCGGGAGGCTGAGGCAAGAGAATCGCGTAAGCCCGAGAGTTAGAGGTTGCTGTGAACTGTATGACGCCACAGCACTCTACCAGAGGGTGGTACAGTGAGACTCTGTCTCTACAAAAAAAAAATTTAATAAGACATATGTGTTTGTGTCTTTGAACCTACATCATTTATAAAGGCTCAAAATGGAAAATAATTTAAAATCTCATCAATGCAGACTTCGAGTAATGTCAGGTAAGATATTTACTAAAATATTAGCAATTGCTCTATTGGTAGGACTTCATATACTATTTACTTCTCTATATGTTTTTCATAGGTTGTGTTTGACTGTTTACAATAAACATGTGTTATTTATAATTAGCTATTTATATTTTTAAGGGGACAAAAAGAATGGGGGGCTCTTTTCTGTGAATATATAACACAACTCCAATCTTGCTTTGAAACAACATACAAATACCAACCTGGGTGACTCTGAATTTTAGAAATGGAGAAACAGTAGTGGAAATTTCTTAACCATAGATCATTTTCTATTTGAAAATACAGGCAGTCTCCAAGTTACAAATATCCGATGTATGTACAATTGTACTTAACAAATGGAGACTATCATAGTAAGTCCTCAAGTTACAAACAACTGACTTACGACTAGCACTTATAGAATGGAGGCTATTACAGGTAATAGGTAAATGTATCTGTTCTGACTTACATAAAAATTCAACTTAAGAATGCACCTGCCTCAAAAATAAACAAATGGGACTTCATTAAACTGAAAAGCTTCTGTACAGCTAAGGAGACAATAACCAAAGCAAAGAGACAACCTACACAATGGGAAAGGATATTTGCATATTTTCAATCAGACAAAAGCTTGATAACTAGGATCTATAGAGAACTCAAATTAATATACATGAAAAAGCCAACAATCACATATATCAATGGGCAAGAGACATGAATAGAACTTTCTCTAAAGACGACAGACGAATGGCTAACAAACACATGAAAAAATGTTCATCATCTCTATATATTAGAGAAATGCAAATCAAAACAACCCTGAGACATCATCTAACCCCAGTGAGAATGGCCCACATCACAAAATCTCAAAACTGCAGATCCTGGAGTGGATGTGGAGAGAAGGGAACACTTTTACACTGCTGGTGGGACTGCAAACTAGTACAACCTTTCTGGAAGGAAGTATGGAGAAACCTCAAAGCACTCAAGCTAGACCTCCCATTTGATCCTGCAATCCCATTACTGGGCATCTACCCAGAAGGAAAGAAATCCTTTTATCATAAGGACACTTGTACTAGACAGTTTATTGCAGCTCAATTTACAATCGCCAAAATGTGGAAACAGCCTAAATGCCCACCAACCCAGGAATGGATTAACAAGCTGTGGTATATGTATACCAAGGAATACTATTCAGCCATTAAAAAAAAATGGAGACTTTACATCCTTCGTATTAACCTGGATGGATGTGGAAGACATTATTCTTAGTAAAGCATCACAAGAATGGAGAAGCATGAATCCTATGTACTCAATTTTGATATGAGGACAATTAATGACAATTATGGTTATGGGGGGGAAAGAGAAAGAGGGGCGGAGGGAGAGGGGTGGGGCCTTGGTGTGTGTCACACTTTATGGGTGCAGGACATGATTGCAAGAGGGACTTTGCCTAACAATTGCAATCAGTGTAACCTGGCTTATTGTACCCTCAATGAATCCCCAACAATAAAAAAAAAAAAAAAAGTTTATAAAAAAAAAAAAAAGAATGCACCTGCCTCATGTGTAACCCAGGAACTGCTGTATATTAGCATCAAAATTAAACAATCACCAAATAGCTCACTCACTGTTTCTTCTTCTAATTCACATTGGCTGAGAAGTTGAATACGACATTCCCTAAACAATACATTCTCCCTTTTTCCCTCTCAATCTAGGTGTATGAAAGAATGACCTGTGAGGAACTACTGCAATTAATTTTGAGTTTCTTACCTAGTATATATCATGTATCTGCCTTATCCAGAGTACCTACTACACTCCAAATTATACTTTAAGAAGATAATAGAATTTCTTTCTTTTTTTTTTGTTCATTTTGTAAATATGTACTTTAATATACATTTTGTGTTTTCACTTGCATTTCTATTCATTTATTTCTTCTAAATTTGTGCAGTTCTTGATTTGAGGAGTTTTGATCTGAAAAAGACTTAAATGTTAAAAAAAAAAAAAAGAAGAAGAAGATAATAGACATTGGACTTCTTTCAGCTGGGGCAATGGCCCGTCCTAAAGTCTAAGAAATTCATTTTGTCGAGGAGGCGGAACAAGATGGCGGCCAAGTAACACCTTCCTTGCATCTGGGCACTGTGAGTCTGCGGAGATAGGACTCCAGGCATCTCTGGCTGGTGGGATCTGCCTATCATCACCCCTGTGAGGATACAGGGAGTCAGTGAGAGACTTCTGGACCCCAAGAGGAAGACTAAAACAGTGGAAAAACAGCAAGTGGTCACGTGTGTTCAACGGCTAAACCCACCCACAACTGTAAGTTCAGTAGCAGCAAGACTACAAACTGGAAAGGCCTTACTTGTGAATTGTTCTGGTGTCTTTGGACTTGGCACTCAGCTGAACTGCCTTGGGGAGAACCTGAGCGGGAGTGCAGAGAACTTTGGCCGTTGTCTAGGCCCCCAGTCTGAGCCGCTGAGTCAGACGGAGCTAATAGTGTTTGGCTGTGGGTCACAGGGAGCCATTGTGAGCGATCTGCCCTGGCAAGCTCTGCCCTCAGGGTCACAGAGATAGAATCAGGTGGGAGGTGGCAACCCAGTGACCAAGTAGCCTAAGGGTGGGGTCTGAGCTGCCTTGCAGCCCTAACCCTCAGGGGCAGAGTGAGACCGGTTTTGGCACACTGGGTAAGTGGATAGCCACTTCAGCAGTGATTCCAGTGACAAGCACTTTCCTGGGAAAGCTTCTGCTCAGCAAGTTTACAAGTTCAAAGTGCCTTTTACGTGGGCTGAAGAGAGATTTAGGGTGTCTACCTGCTGGGGTTTGAGAAATCAGCACCCTCCAGTCGTAGCAGAAGTGTGATTAACATCTCATACCCCAGAAGACCACGTGTTGCCCAGACAATATTCAATAACATATACACACTGCTTTGTTTTTGGTTGTGTTTTTTTGTTTTTTTGTTTTTGGTTTCGATGTTTTATATTTTTGTTTATTTTGATGTTGTTGATGTTGTTTTGTTTTTTTAATTTCAACCATTTACATACAGATCCTTTTTCTTTCTCAATTTTTCTAGTTTAATTATAATTTTCCATTGCTGCCTTTTTCAATAACTAGAACTTCATTTTTGCTAGTGTTTCTACCGCTATTATTTGGTTTTCCACCCAATTTTATCCCATAAAGTTTTCTGTCTGCTTGTTTTGGTTTGATTTATAGCATTTTTGTCTTTCCTCTCAATTTGGTGGAGGTGGGGTACTGTGTCTGATCAGGTTAGCAAAGAGCTGCTGCCCTCAAGGGAACCACCCAACAGGGCACCCCCAGAAGGTGGGGTTTTTTCAAGGTTGTGTCAAAGTACCCTACTGTACACCTATATTGCTCTGTCTCCCTCTTTCTGTCAATATTCCTTTTATCCACCCCCTCTCCTTTCTCTATTTTTCTTTTTTTTTTCTTCTCACTCGGTCCTCCTTTCTTTCATCCCTTTTTTGCTCTTCATCCCTCTCACCCTTCTGGTCCTATAACCCTTAGTCCACAGGCACAAGAACTTAAACAGCAAGAGGGAGTGAAAAAAAATTAGGTCAAGGAAACAGATAAAAGAAATCACTCATGAGGAAGAATCAGCAGAAAACTCCAGGCAACATGAAGAAACAGTCCAGAACAACCCTGCCAAGGGACCATGAGGTAGCTACTGCAGAAGATTCCACCTATACAGAAATGTTAGGAATGACAGAAAGGGAATTTAGAATACACATGTTGAAAACAATGAAAGAAATGATGGAAACAATGAAGGAAACTGCTAATAAAGTGGAAAATAACCAAAAGGAAATCCAAAAACAGAATCAAATAAGAGATGAATGATATGAAGAATATAAAAAGGATATAGCAGAGCTGAAGGAACTGAAACAGTCAATTAGGGAACTTAAAGATGCAATGGAAAGTATCAGCAACAGGTTAGACCATGCAGAAGAAAGAATTTCAGAGGTAGAAGACAAAGTTCTTGAGATAACTCAGATAGTAAAAGAGGCAGAAAAGAAGAGAGAGAAAGCAGAACGTTCACTGACAGAATTATGGGACTTTATGAAGCGTTCCAACATACGAGTTATAGGAATTTCAGAAGGGGAAGAAGAATGCCCCAGAGGAATGGAAGCCATACTAGAGAATATTATAAAAGAAAATTTCCGAAATATCACCAAAGATTCTGGCACACTGCTTTCAGAGGGATATCGGACCCCAGGTCACCTCAACTCTAACCAAGCTTCTCCAAGACACATTGTGATGAACCTGTCCAAAGTCAAGATAAAAGAAAAGATTCTGCAAGCTGCCAGGAGTAAGCGCCAGTTGACCTACATAGGCAAATCCATCAGAGTGACTGCAGACTTCTCTAATGAAACTTTCCAAGCAAGAAGACAATGGTCATCTACCTTTAATCTACTTAAACAGAACAATTTCCAGCCCAGAATTCTGTAGCCTGCTAAGCTAAGCTTCAAAATTGATGGAGAAATCAAATCATTTACGGATATACAAACATTGAGGAAATTCGCCACAACAAGACCAGCTCTACAGGAAATACTTCAACCTGTTCTGCACACTGACCACCACAATGGATCAGCAGCAAAGTAAGAACTCAGAAATCAAAGGACAGAACCTAACCTCCACACTGATGCAAAAGATAAAACTAAGCAATGGACTCTCACAAAATAAGATGAATAGAATACTACCACACTTAATTATCTCAATAAATGTTAATGGCTTGAATTCCCCACTGAAGAGACATAGATTGGATGACTGGATTAAAAAACACAAGCCATCCATTTGCTGTCTGCAAGAAACACACCTGGCTTCAAAAGACAAATTAAAGCTCTGAGTCAAGGGTTGGAAGACAATTTTGCAGGCAAATGGAATTCAGAAGAAAAGAGGAGTTGCAATCTTATTTTCAGATTCATGTGGATTTAAAGCAACTAAAGTCAAAAAAGACAAAGATGGTCACTTTATATTGGTCAAGGGAAAACTACAACAAGAGGACATTTCAATTCTAAATATTTATGCACCCAATTTAAATGCTCCCAGATTCTTGAAACAGACCTTACTCAGTCTAAGCAATATGATATCTGACAATACCATAATAACAGGGGACTTTAACACTCCACTTACAGAGCTGGAGAGATCCTCTAAACAGAAATTAAACAAAGATATAAGAGATTTAAATGAGACCCTAGAACAACTGTGCTTGATAGATGCATATAGAACACTCCATCCCAAAGATAAAGAATATACATTCTTCTCATCACCCCATGGAACATTCTCCAAAATTGATCATATCCTGGGACACAAAACAAATATCAACAGAATCAAAAGAATTGAAATTTTATCTTCTCAGACCATAAGGCACTGAAGGTGGAACTCAACTCTAACAAAAATGCTTCACCCCACCCAAAGGCATGGAAATTAAACAATCTTCTGTTGAATAACAGATGGGTGCAGGAAGAAATAAAACAGGAAATCATTAACTTCCTTGAGCGTAACAACAATGAAGACACAAGCTACCAAAACCTGTGCGATACTGCAAAAGCAGTTTGGAGAGGAAAATTCATCGCTTTAGATGCCTACATTCGAAAAACAGAAAGAGAGCGCATCAACAATCTCACAAGAGATCTTATGGAATTGGAAAAAGAAGAACAATCTAAGCCTAAACTCAGTAGAAGAAAAGAAATATCCAAAATCAAATCAGAGATCAATCAAATTGAAAACGAAAGAATCATTCAGAAAATTAATGAAACAAGAAGTTGGTTTTTTGAAAAAATAAATAAAATAGATAAACCATTAGCCAGACTAACTAGAAATAGAAAAGTAAAATCTCTAGTAACCTCAATCAGAAATGATAAAGGGGAAATAACAACTGATCCCACAGAGATACAAGAGATCATCTCTGAATACTACCAGAAACTCTATGCCCAGAAATTTGACAATGTGAAGGAAATGGATCAATATTTGGAATCACACCCTCTCCCTAGACTTAGCCAGGAAGAAATAGAGTTCCTGAACAGACCAATTTCAAGCACTGAGATCAAAGAAACAATAAAAAATCTTCCAACCAAAAAATGCCCTGGTCCAGATGGCTTCACTCCAGAATTCTATCAAACCTTCAAGGAAGAGCTTATTCCTGTACTGCAGATATTCCAAAAAATTGAGGAAGAAGGAATCTTCCCCAACACATTCTATGAAGCAAACATCAACCTGATACCAAAACCAGGAAAAGACCCAAACAAAAAGGAGATTTTCAGACCAATCTCACTCATGAATATAGATGCAAAAATTCTCAACAAAATCCTAGCCAATAGATTACAGCTTATCATCAAAAAAGTCATTCATCATGATCAAGTAGGCTTCATCCCAGGGATGCAAGGCTGGTTCAATATATGCAAGTCCATAAACGTTATCCACCATATTAACAGAGACAAAAATAAAGATCACATGATCCTCTCAATAGATGCAGAAAAAGCATTTGATAAAATCCAGCATCCTTTTCTAATTAGAACACTGAAGAGTATAGGCATAGGTGGCACATTTCTAAAACGGATTGAAGCTATCTATGACAAACCCACAGCCAATATTTTACTGAATGGAGTAAAACTGAAAGCTTTTCCTCTTAGAACTGGAACCAGACAAGGTTGTCCTCTGTCACCTTTACTATTCAACGTAGTACTGGAAGTTCTAGTCAATACCATTAGGCAAGACAAGGAAATAAAGGGAATCCAAATGGGAGCAGAGGAGGTCAAACTCTCCCTCTTTGCTGACGACATGATCTTATACTTAGAGAACCCCAAAGACTCAACGACAAGACTCCTAGAAGTCATCAAAAAATACAGTAATGTTTCAGGATATAAAATCAATGTCCACAAGTCAGTAGCCTTTGTATACACCAATAACAGTCAAGATGAGAAGATAATTAAGGACACAACTCCCTTCACCACAGTTTCAAAGAAAATGAAATACCTAGGAATATACCTAACAAAGGAGGTGAAGGACCTCTATAAAGAAAACTATGAAATCCTCAGAAAGGAAATAGCAGAGGATATTAACAAATGGAAGAACATACCATGCTCATGGATGGGAAGAATCAACATTGTTAAAATGTCTATACTTCCCAAAGCAATGTACCTATTCAATGCCATTCCTATCAAAATACCAACATCGTACTTTCAAGATTTGGAAAAAATGATTCTGCATTTTGTATGGAACCAGAAAAAACCCCGTATAGCTAAGGCAGTTCTGTGTAACAAAAATAAAGCTGGGGGCATCAGCATACCAGATTTTAGTCTGTACTACAAAGCCATAGTGCTCAAGACAGCATGGTACTGGCACAAAAACAGAGACATAGACACTTGGAATCGAATTGAACACCAGGAAATGAAACTAACATCTTACAACCACCTAATCTTCGATAAACCAAACAAGAACTTACCGTGGGGGAAAGACTCCCTATTCAATAAATGGTGTTGGGAGAACTGGATGTCTACATGTAAAAGACTGAAACTGGACCCACACCTTTCCCCACTCACAAAAATTGATCCAAGATGGATAAAGGACTTAAATTTAGGGCATGAAACAATAAAAATCCTCCAAGAAAGCATAGGAAAAACACTGGAAGATATTGGCCTGGGGAAAGACTTCATGAAGAAGACTGCCATGGCAATTGCAACAACAACAAAAATAAACAAATGGGACTTCATTAAACTGAAAAGCTTCTGTACAGCTAAGGAGACAATAACCAAAGCAAAGAGACAACCTACACGATGGGAAAGGATATTTGCATATTTTCAATCAGACAAAAGCTTGATAACTAGGATCTATAGAGAACTCAAATTAATCCACATGAAAAAAGCCAACAATCCCATTTATCAATGGGCAAGAGACATGAATAGAACTTTCTCTAAGGATGACAGACAAATGGCTAACAAACACATGAAAAAATGTTCATCATGTCTATATATTAGAGAAATGCAAGTCAAAACAACCCTGAGATATCATCTAACCCCAGTGAGAATGGCCCACATCACAAAATCTCAAAACTGCAGATGCTGGCGTGGATGTGGAGAGAAGGGAACACTTTTACACTGCTGGTGGGACTGCAAACTAGTACAACCTTTCTGGAAGGAAGTATGGAGAAACCTCAAAGCACTCAAGCTAGACCTCCCATTTGATCCTACAATCCCATTACTGGGCATCTACCCAGAAGGAAAAAAATCCTTTTATCATAAGGACACTTGTACTAGACTGTTTATTGCAGCTCAATTTACAATCACCAAAATGTGGAAACAGCCTAAATGCCCACCAACCCAGGAATGGATTCACAAGCTGTGGTACATGTACACCATGGAATACTAATCAGCCATTAAAAAAAATGGAGACTTTACATCCTTCGTATTAACCTGGATGGAAGTGGAAGACATTATTCTTAGTAAAGCATCACAAGAATGGAGAAGCATGAATCCTATGTACTCAATTTTGATATGAGGACAATTAATGACAATTATGATTATGGGGGGGAAGCAGAAAGAGGGAAGGAGGGAGGGGGTGGGGCCTTGGTGTGTGTCACACTTTATGGGGGCAAGACATGATTGCAAGAGGGACTTTACCTAACAATTGCAATCAGTGTAACCTGGCTTATTGTACCCTCAATGAATCCCCAACAATAAAAAAAAAAAAAAGAAATTCATTTTGTAATTCTCCAGCCAGAAAAACATCACATCAGAATTTCCCGAAAAGAAGGCACAAAGTAATCAAAGACTGCTTCTACTCAAACGTTCAATAATAACCATTTAATCAGAGAAGCATTAAAAAAAAAAACCTCAGGAAGTTTGAGCGGAACCATTCTTGGGAAAAGGCATTTGCTCATAGACATCGTCACTGTCATGTGTGGCATTATCTTTGTCACAACAGACTCTCAGTGACTCCTATAAATCATACTGACACCCTTTGCTCTGGTCCAGCATGCAGGATAGCGGCCTTCATGAAGCAAGTTGCAGAATGTAGTCAAATTACTTTCCTGACAAACAAAACGGCAGAAAGAAAATTTGCAAGGATGAATTCATATGGGATTGAAACGTGCTTAGAAGCCCAAGAACCAGGCGCTCACTGTGATTCCTGCGGGCACCATGATGTGCCAAGATTGTTTCTGACACTTAGCCATAATTGCAGCTAACCACACTGCTGGGGCTCTCTCTTGGCAGGATCAGAGGCTATGAAGATGCGTGTGTATTTGTGTGTGTGTGTGTGTGTTTGTATAAGTTAATTTCCTTGTGAAGATGTGATTGCTCCACCTGTTATAGTCTGTCTACATGTTAAATTTCCATTGAGTGTTGCCAATTAGTTCACAAAACAGAACTGAAGAGTGAAAATTGAGGTGCAAATGTCTGATTTATGGATGGAATTGGTTATGCCCCATGATTTTTGTTGCTGCTTTAAATATGCTGTTATTAAATTGATTAAATAATTATAACTGTTACAAACATGTCAGATGGAATTTCACATCAAATTTCAACTAGTGCCTTGGAAATGTCCCGTATTTTCTAAAGCTACGGGATCCTTTACCTTTCTGGAGGTCATCTGAGCTTCTCACCTTCATACCAGAAACAGTTGAAGAAAAATGAAAGAAAGAACAATCTCCCAGGAATTAGAAGTTCTGGATTTGATCCTTTATAGCACCATCCCCTGAGCATCTCCCCCTCTAAGGAATTTTTGTCACATCTAAGAAATGGAAATAAGATTTGCCCTGCTCATCTTATCAGATTCTTTAAAGATTGTGTGAGGTAAGTCATGCCATTTGATAGCAGTATGGAAATTGCAAAGTACAGAACAAATTCAGTAACATTATTATTTAAGAGCAGTCACTGTTATCAAGAACTAGTTTGTAGTAATTGTAAGCAGCTGTTCATCCCAATTAATATCAGTCAACTCCTTTTCAGCATCTACTCTGGAAAGCACTTCCATTCAAACATGACTAAAACACTGTCTTCCTTCAACAAGTTCATGCTATAATGAAGTCTACATAACACAGATAAAACCATAAAAATACACAGCAAAAAAAAGTACAAGTACCAAATGGAAAGTGAAAGATTTCCCCATGAGAGAGAGGTCTTGAGCCTTGAGGAAGAGAAGTTGTATTTATTATTTTCTTTCTTTATGTCTTTTGGGGTTTGAGACTAAGGTTTTAGAGTGATGAATAATCATGCACCTTTCCTACTCCAAGTAGATGCTGTTATTAAAGAGATGCATTCACACTTTCATAAGAAAGATAAATCACAACTATAGCTCAAGATAAAGGAGGGAAGAGGAGGGGGATGGGAGGGGAAGGGGGAGACTAGATGGAAGGAGGGTAAACAGTGGGACTATTCCTATGGTTCATATTGCAAGGGTACATGTCAAATCTATCAAGTATAGAGTATAAATGTGTTAACACAATAATTAAGTAAATGAGGTGAAGGCTATACTAACTAATTTGATGTAAGCATTCCTAATTGTATTTAAAATCAGCACATTGTACCCCATAAAGGCATCAATGAATACATGATCTATGTGTTTATGGCTTAATAATAAAAAAAGAGAGAGATGCAGACTTTTAAAACTCGGCTTCATTAAAGATAAGATTAATGTATAGGGTGCAGTGTAGCCTGGCGCCACCACCACACCTCCCCGAGTACACTTAGGCCTGGGCTGGCACATGCACAAACACAGACCTACCCAGAGGGACGAGGAGGAGCAGAACGTGCGCATCCTGAGAATGGGCCACTCCACACATGAGAGGGACCAGGAAGGAGCTGGATGGAGCCTGCCTGATATTTTTCCAAAATTCTTCAATCAGGTAAATCACACCTTCTTTCACGGGGAGGCATGAGGCCGACCAAGGAGGCCAGGAGGGTTACTTGCTTCACGGAACTCAGTCCTCTCATGGAAACCTGAGTACAGACAAGGAGGGCTTCCTTCCCAGCCTAAAAATGTGGTAGGACTACAGCTTTCTTTTTTTCCAAATAGGCAGTGAAGTAAATAATTCAACCTTTTCCAATTAATTTGAAAGCCACTTTTCCTGTACCAACTCTGCTGTAGATCTGCTGTAGATCTATTGCCATCCTCTCTGCTCTGAGCCACTGACGTCATTCTAGCCCATTTTAATGTATTCCTTCCAGACAGGGCAGCCTCCTCATGTTATTTTGTTATGCCTTGAATAATAATTAGTATTAACAAAACTAGATCAGGGAAACAATTCGGATTGGGGGAGTGGCATAAGTAGAAATGAGAGGTGAGGGAGAGGCCTGCGGCTCAGTGAGTAGGGCACCGGCTCCGTATACTGAGGGGGGCAGGTTCGAATCCAGCCCAGGACAAACTGCAACAAAAAAATAGCCAGGCGTTGTGGTAGGCACCTGTAGTCCCAGCTACTCGAGAGGCTAAAGCAAGAGAATCGCCTAAGCCCAAGAGCTGGAGGTTGCCGTGAGCTGTGACACCACATCACTCTACCAAGGGTGACAAAGTGAGACTCTGTCTCAAAAAAAAAAAAAAAAATAGGAAATGAGAGGTGAGACTGGACATAAACACATTCAAGGAAAAAAGAATAGACAAAACTAGCTAGAGAAGAGAGTTCTGCAGAGGAGCTGAAAAAAAATAAACTTAGAGGCTTATTTGACATCACAGGTTAAGCAATGCTATAGAAGATTTTTTAATATAATATGGTGCTAAAATGACAAAAGGATGTTTTTGTACAAGATTATGGCTGTATTTCACTGTTATTATTTCCTAAATAGCTTAGAAATAGAGAAGAGAGGAATAAAAGCTGATTAAAACAGTCTAAGAGTGAGGAAACATGGGCAGAGTGACAGCTGAACACACATCTTCTTAAATATTGATATAAGAGAAGGAATTTAGTTTCTTAATCACATCTAGCCAGTGATAAGTTAGGTATAGATACAGCTCACTCCTGAACACCTTTCATAGCACACAGTCCTTGTGTTAGGTTGTTTTCTTATTTTCTTATAATCATGAGAAATGCCTAATAAGAGATAAAAATTTTAAAATATATTAGCACCAGGAATGTCCTTAGAAAAAATTAAAAATTTTAAAATAGGAAACATCCATTTTTAGGATTCCCTTCTTCAATTCCCAAAACCTATGAAGGAACAGTTACTTTTGATGAAAATCATGAATTATTATTATTATGTTATTGTTGTTGTTTAAGATTTTAGTTACAACTTGACTAGGGGATCAGCTAAATAAATAGATATCAAATAGAAATTCTGAAATTGAGAGGATCCATTATCAGAGCTAGAAAACTCTAATCATTTACTAAGTTTGAAATTCACCCTTGCAACTCAGATGATCCAAAGGCTGAGAGAGGCTTTCATAAAGGAAACAAAGAAATGGGTGAAGGGAAGGGACTGGGTCTCTGAGCCAGGAGGATCCAAGGAGTCAGCTTTTACCATTTCAAAGGACTGATGCCATGAAAACTAAATTTTTAAAAAGGTGATATTTTATTTCCCATCAAGCCCTGGTGCTTAAACAAACACTCATTAGTGAGAATCCGGCTGGGTGCTAGCTTAAAACCATCTATAAATTGGTGGGACCATCTTACAAGGGTACATGTGAAATTTACTAGGTGCAGAATATAAATATATTAACACAATAACTAAGAAAATGCCATGAAGGCTATGTTAACCAGTT
The DNA here is from genome assembly GCF_027406575.1 of Nycticebus coucang. Taxonomy (NCBI): domain Eukaryota; kingdom Metazoa; phylum Chordata; class Mammalia; order Primates; family Lorisidae; genus Nycticebus; species Nycticebus coucang. The sequence goes on from NC_069782.1 coordinate 50,498,430, forward strand.
TGATGAAAATATTTCAAATTGTATATAAAACCAGCACATTGTACCCCATGACTGCATTAATGTACACGGCTATGATTTAATTAAAACAAAAATCTATAAAACTTCAAGGGATTTATCATGACTGCATTAATGTACACAGCTATGATTTAATTAAAACAAAAATCTATAAAACTTCAAGGGATTTATCACAAGAAAATATTATAAAAATAATATATTATTATAATAATATCTTAAGAAAATAATTCAGGGTGTAAACTACAACCAAGCTACTCTGGTATCACTGTGGTATTTTTATGGTGATGTGAAGATATTAAAATGCTCAAAATAAAAGGAGAGGTCCAGTAAACTATGGTTCTTCCTCAAAAGAACATCTATGATGTATTTTTAAGTGAAATACTTCTGAATGGTGCTATTAGGATGTCTGTGTTTCCTTCTCCCCAGGAAAACAACGATCCCTAGAGAATATTACTTTCGTTAAATTTCAGATAAATATGAAGATACAAACAATTAGATTACAATGTTTGCATTTATTAGGTAAAGTCCCTGTTATAGTTGTGTCCCCCGCCCAGGAGGTGTGCCATGTTCCCCAGCCATGTACCCCTACATTGTGCCCATTCGTGGGAGCACAACATCCCACTTCCTCCTCCCCTCTCCCCATTGAACTGAATTAAGTGATTGTAAATTGAACTGTGTGATAAATAATCTACTACAAATGTCCTTATGATAAAATTATTTTTTGCTTCTGGGCAGATGCCTAGTAACGGGATTGCAGGATCAAACGGCAGGGCTATTTTGAGTTATTTGAGGATTCTCCATACTTCTTTCCAAAGAGGCTTTATTAGTTTGCAGTCCCACCAACAATGTAAAAATGTTCCCTTCTCTCCACATCCACATCCACACCAGCATCTGCAATTTTGGAACTTTGTGGTGTGGGCTATGGAGAATATTACTTTAAAAAAAATAGCAATCAAAGTCTCTGGAAATTGTCATAAAAGCATGTAGCAAATGAAGTAACAGTTATCATTTGTTCAAGAAAATATGACACAAGGTTACAGTGAACTACAATCATAGCACTGCACTCCAGCTTGAGCAACAGAGTGAGACCCCATCTCAAAACAATAAAAATAAATAAATCTCAGTAAGAATAAACTGATGTGATGGAAGTTCTGCTCCCACTGGTGCAGCCAGGAAGATGGGGCTCCTTCTTCCCCAGCTCCCTGGAAGAGGCAATCTGCTCATATTTATCTTGCCCACCCCCATACCCAAATCTGTGTTGCAGAAACTATGCCAGGCAGGAGTGGCAGAGACAACTAGGCCTCCCTTTCTCCACCGGCCCCTATCTGTAGAGCAGAAGGTCCCCTGCAGGCAGGATAGACTGAGAAATCTGGGCTCTCATACCCTCCCCTGGGGTTGTTCATAAGACACATGTGATGCAGAAGGAAGGCCAGCTGAGAGCCAGACACCAGCACACCCCCAGGGCATACACATAAAACAGCACTGTTACTCTGAGAAAAGGAGGACATTTTCCCTGACCCCAGCTCCAGGAGAAAAGCACAGACTGAAAGGGCCAGGCCCTCAGAACAGAGCTCTCTCTCTCTCTCGCTCGCTCTCTCTCTCTCTCTCTCTCTCTCTCTCTCTCTCTCTCTCTCTCTCTCTCGTCTCTATTAAGGACAGGAAGCGGTGAGTCCCAGCCGTGGAAAACAATAGGATCTTCAGGAGAGGAGGCTGGTAGCTTGTGACAGCCAACGTGTAAAACCTGAGACACCTTCCCCACCCAGAAGCTTAAAAGAGAGAACCCAGGAAAGAGAAAGCTAAAGCTTTTTTTTTTTTTTTATTAAATCATAGCTGTGATTAATGTGATCATGGGGCACCATACACTAGTTTCCTAGATCGTTTGATACATTTTTCATCACACTGGTTAACATAGCCTTCCTGGCATTTTCTTAGTTATTGTGCTAAGATATTTACATCCCACATTTACTAAGTTTCACATATACCCTTGTAAGATGCAGCTTTCCTGGGTCAGAGAAGGCCTCCAAGACTCCCTGGGCAGAAAAAGCCTGACTTTGACTGGATCAGAGGATGGAGCACATGTGCCCAAGGGCATTGGCAGAAACAATGGAGCCATCATCTGGCAATTAGCAAGAAGCTAATGGCTGGATGTGGTATCAATAGAAACGTAGCCACCAGAACCTTAATGGGAAGATCAGAGAAAGAGATAGTCAGGGAGTGTGGAAGAACTTGGCAGAAAAAACTGTTGGAAATTCAGCCTCCCCCACTTTCTCTGTCCTCCCTAGAAGCAATGTGTTCCTCCTCCCCCACTGCTTCTCACCTGTGCAGGCTGTCACTCCAAAAACTCAGCTTGGCGCCCTGGCAAGATGCCATAGGTGAAGACTTTCTAGGAAAATAAGAACGTTGATCCTCATAGGACCAGCACTAGGAAGCTGGCTGTAGCCGCCAGACAGGATGGCTCACACCTGTGATATCAGCACTTTGGGAGGCCAAGGCTAGAGGATCCTTTGAGCCCAGGAGTTCAAAACTAGCCTGGGCAACATAGTGTGATCCTGTTCTACAGAATATAAAAATATTAGCTGGGCATGGTGAAGTACACTTGTGGTCCCAGCTACTCAAGAGGCTGAGGTGGGAGAATCACTTGAGCACAGAAGTTCAAGGTCACAGGGATGATACAAAATAAAGTGAGACAAAAAAGAATCTCTCACTAAATAAATAAATAAACAAACACAGTGTTAATCTGCCCAATCTCTAGTACTAAAATGAGTGATAACCTTAAAGTTTCACTAAACTCATCTGGTAGACGAACATGGTGACAAAAGTAAACGAGTGAAAGCACTTGCAAGGCATTTGGGTTTGGTACTGGCATTTACTGTGTTGGCCTGTGGACCCAATTCAGTAATTCGGGAAATAAGTTCTAGTTCACCCTGGTCCTCAACCATACACATACATCCCCGCGCCGCTGTCATGAGCAGGAAAGGATGAGCCAAGCCACTAAGAGCTGAGCAGGATAATGCGCGATCCTGGCCACGGCAGTGAGGATGTGCTCCAGCCCATGAACGTGGCCCAGAATGCTGGAAAGGAAACTGAGACAGAGGGCCCGGCAGTCAACCTGACATGGGAATGGTGGAAAAAGAATTCCCTCCATCCTAGAGTCCCCCCATGATCTGCTCCTCTTCCTCCTGTTGCCCCTCACCATCCTGTACCCCAAACCTGACAGACACCCTAGATCTCAGCATACCCAGTCACTGCGGCCCTCTGAACACCTGGGACCTTCTCCCTTTTGTTTTCCCCACACCTGCAAATCCCTGCGTAGAAGACCCTTGCCACCCTCCCCTACTCCTCTCACCCACCAGCTCTTCATTGTCATTTTAAACTCTAGTAAAGCTTCATCTTCTCCAAAAGTCTTCCCCAATGCCCCCAATCTGGTTTAGGGGTTATCCAACCCTACTTCTATCATGGCCCCTGAGTTAACTGTTGTACTGATATTTCTGACTGCAGACTGCTCAAATGCAAGGGCCACTACCTATTAGTCTTCATAGCCACAATATTTGGCACGGTGCCCGGCCCTGAGGGACTCAGCACACACCGTATGTGATGAGGGAGTGGACACTGAAGCTCAGAGGCACAAAACTGCTCAAAAGAAGCCAAGGCACCCCCAAAGTGGAGACATGATCACAAAAATAATTCCAGAACTCCTTGCTATTTATTCTGAACATTCAAGAATATTATCTACCTCGGTCAGGACTAGCTAACCCTACAGGTTACAAAAGACTTTCTTTGTAGCTATAGGGGCAGAGAAACAGAGCATGAGTCTGGTAAACTAAGGTAAGGTGATGTGATTATATTTGCATTTGCATTTAAACAAAGACCTCTTGGATAGTATCCCTTAATTCAAAGGAACAGTTTAACAGTGGAGCATCAGGTGTGAGAGCAGCGGGGAGAAGGTAATATTTTAATTGTAGAAATCTTCCATGATGGACTGCTCAAGTCTCACCCCTCGGTGACTCCCTTTTCAGGGTTTCCAGATAAAATACAAGGTGCCCTACATTTCAGTGTTAAGTATATCCCAAGTATTGAATAGAATATACTTAAAAATCATTTGTTGTTTATCTGAAATTCTTTTTTTGGGGGGGGAACAGAGTCTCACTTTGTCATCCTCAGTAGAGTGCAATGGTGTCACAGCTCACAGAAAACTCAAACTCTTGGGTTCAAGTGATTCTCTTGCCTCAGCCTCCAGAGTAGCTAGGACTACCGGTGCCCACCACAACGCCCAGCTATTTTTTTAGAGACGGGGTCTCACTCTTGCTAAGGCTGGTCTCAAACTCATGAGCTCAGGCAATCCACCTGCCTCAGCCTCCCAGAGTGCAGGGATTACAGGAGTGAGCCACCACCGGGCCTTGTTTATCTGAAATTCTAATTCAGGTGAAGGCAAAAAAATTCTGAAAAAATAAAAACTACACGTCACATTACAGGAGTTTTCTGATTACTTTTAGTTTAACCTTTCATAACATCAGCAGTTACTACCCTTTTCTCATCCTCCTCCCAAATTTCTTTTTAAGTTTAAAAATACTTTATTTTCTGCTAAGTGATTTACACCATTCTTTTTTTTATGATTTGAGTTTTATTTATTTATTTATTATTTTTTGTTTACTTTTTTCTTTATTAAGTCAATTGTACATAGATCATAAATACATTTATGCCATTATGGGAGTCAATGTGTTGATTATTTGTACATATTGGAATGCTTACATCCTATTAATCAATATAGCCTTCACCTCATTTACCCAATTACAGTGTTAGGACATTTGTGCTCTACACTGGATAGATCCAACTTGTACTTGCAATATGCTCCATAGGTGTGGTCCCCCTATTATCCCTCCCTCTATGGACCCAGCCCCCTCCCTTCCCCCTTCCTCCACTTCCCTCCTTCACCCTAGGCTATAGTTGGGTTTCATTTTTCATATGCAAGTGTGAGTGATTATACATTGGTTTCACGGTAGTACTGAGTACTTTGGATTTTTTTTTCTTCTTTTATGTTTACATGGATAGAGCTTGAAAATATTCTTCTTAGTAAAGTATCTCAGGAATGGATTTACACTATTCTTCTTGTCTCAGCAGAGACAACTGAGGCCTGAGGAGAACCAGCCATGGAGTCCTCCCAGACCACCAAGCTGCCCAGCTCCACAACACACTCTGTCACTTGTATTATACTTGTTACTAGTCACAATAAAAATAATTGTATTCTCATTAAATGAGACTATTTCTCATAATAGCACAATTTGATTTTCAGTAAGGAACTGATCCAGAAGCACTTTAGATAGCACAGTGCTGCTGATCTCAATTATCAGCATATTTGGCACAAGGCACAGAAAATTCTATTTTCCTGTTTAGCTTCGCCACCACCTGTGACATTCCTAAGGTTCCTTCTTTGTACAAATTAAATCTCCTGCTTTGGCTGAAAACATTCTATTCATAATGGTTGCACACAGACACCACTGAGGAGGATTCAATAATCCCCAACTGTCCCCTAGTGAGGTTTTCTTTCTTTAGATATATTTTACACATAAAACACACACCTTGATATTTTATCATCCTATTAACATTAGATTCATGCAAGAATGCCTATTATAATCTTACTAAAGTTTTTATCATGATAAAATTCTTCAGAAACCTAAATGTCTTAAAAAAAAAAAATCTCTTTTGAATTTACCCTTAGAAGCCATTTTACTACTGATTAAAAATAGTCGGTTCTGCTATTTAGAATTTGGTGGTGGGCTCTGTACCCGTAATCCAGTGGTTACAGCTCCAGACATATACACCAAAGCTGGTAGGTTTGAACTCAGCCCAAGCCAGCTAAAAAACAATAATAACTATAATAAAAAATAGGCAGGCACTGTGGCGGGCACCTGTAGTCCCAGCTAGTTGGAAGGCTGAGGCAAGAGAATTGCTTAAACTCAAGACTTTGAGGTTGCTGTGAGCTATGACTCCCCGGCACTCTATCAAGGGTGACATAGTGATACTCTGTTTCAAAATTAAATTAAATTTGGTGGTGGAAGTGAAAATTTTGCCAATACCTTCATTTGTATTTCTCCCTTTTAACCTCAATCCTGCTACTTCCATAATTTTAAATGTTCCTTTTTTTAAAAAGACACCTGGACTTCACTTAACCAGAGAGCCAAATCCTAATATAAATCCAGGTACAACCAGTATTGTTTCAGAATCACCATGGTAACACTTCATTAGGGGAGCCTCTGCTCACACAATTCACATAAAGTAAATATAGTGCTGGGCGGTGCCTGTGGCTCAGTGGGTAGGGTGCCGGCCCCATATACCAAAGGTGGCGGGTTCAAACCCTGTCCCGGCCAAACTGCAACAAAAAAATAGCTGGGCATTGTGGCAGGCACCTGTAGTCCCAGCTACTCGGGAGGCTGAGGCAAGAGAATCGCCTAAACCTAGGAGTTGGAGGTTGCTGTGAGCTGTGATGCCACAGCACTCTACCAAGGATGATAAAGTGAGACTCTGTCTCTGTAAAAAAAAAATATATATATATATAGTGCTTATCATTTGATTTTATTGAGCTGCCCTTCTTCATATAGAAAAATTGTTTTCTTCAAGTTCAAGCATTGTCTTTTGCATAACTTCTGTTCAGGACACCTTCCTTCTGTTTTATTAATGTGTTTTTGTGGTCCCATGGTACACTGTACTTTATTGGTGACGGTGTGAATTGATACAACTGTTTTGGCAAAGTGTTCACGACACATTTGAGTGCCTGTTGTCTGTGATACTGGACTTCCTACAACTCAGCGTTTATGGTATTTTTCCCTCCCACAGTGAACACTACTAATTCCAGATTCAGTCCTTTCCAGTGTGTCCCATAATATCAATTCCTGGGGTATGTTCTGGCCTCTCAGGTATGGAGAATGAATGATGAGGAATGTCAAACCCAGGACAAAGGAGTATGGGCACATCTCAGTCCCTCCGTGTGGAGCCACTGCAAATGGGCACGTCCACCAGGGAAGCTCTGGTAGAGCACAACCATGCCGGGCACAGGCTCACTGCTGCTCTGTTACGGATGGCCTGCAGGCACTGGACGGTGGGAGGTCCTCTCCTGAGAATGAGGAATACAGATAATATGCCTGGCAGAGAGTCACACGGTCAAATGGCAGTGTCGTCAGCCTGATGCTGGCAGTGAGCGAGGTTGGACAGGTCTGCAAACTGAGACTGATCCCCTCCCTCTGATGTGCCTGGATCTCTCCTGCTCTGCTCCCGCACACGTTGTCGCCCACTGTCTGCCTCCCAGATCAGAATGGCTTCCCGTTTTATTTGTTCTCTATCCTTGCTGCATATAGAAACATCCAGAGAGTTGTTTACTTGGTTGGTTTTCTTTTTGCTTTTTGCCTTAAGATTCAATATCCTGTGACCATTTGGAGAGATTCTGACTCCATTGGCCTAGGGCAGGGTCCAGGATTGGGCGAGGAGTAACTCCGCCCCATGACTGCAGTCTTCAGTCAGGATTCAGAAGCTCCGCTGTCCCACTGTCTTGTCTGTTGTTCTGGCTTAAAGTATATGTCTTTCTGCTTTCAAGATCTTCCCTTTTGGAGGTCAAGATGCTTTTCTCCACTTTTGCAGTACTTGGCTCATGAAAAAAGGAAGTTTTGACTCTCAAAACTCCTGTTCTTTGTGTATGTCAAGGTCCCGGTTTTGGAAGTCACAAAAAGAACAGTGGCTGTTTCTCTTTGCCTTTCTGCCATCACAATCCCAATTCTCCAGAAAGAGAATAGTTCTGACTGCTCAGAAAATGGTCACATACTATGAACAGTTGAAAAGCAGAGCACAAAGAGAAACATTTCAAGATAGGATCTCACCATGTTCACTCTCCTGCTATGTTTTTCTTTCCTTTAAGCTCCCTCCTCTGGAAGACAAATCCTCCTGTTGACAAATATTCCTTCCAGGAATCATTATGAGGTTAGGAGAGCATTAGAGGTCCTCTCCAAAGGACAGTGGAAAAAAAAAAAAAACATAGGGATTATTTAGAAACCTTGAAATTATCAGCCTTAGTCTGACAGTACAAGGATTCCCAAAAAATAAAATGGAAACATTACTACTGACATTACACTATCATACAAGGGATTGAGCCTAACCCATAACCCAGATGTTATCTATCTGTGGCCCATGATTACTGTAGTGTAATTACAAAAAGGAGTCTGCCCTACAGATAGGAATGTCCTGCCTCACGAGCTTGGGGTCCAGAACATACAACCTGAAAATGACTCTGAGTTCTCTACCTGCCTAGAGAAGGTCTTCCTATAAGAAGCTCCCAAACCCCACAGGTCTACAGGGCACAACTCTCCAAAGGGCACAGCTCTCAGAGAGAAAATGGAAAATCCATTTTGTTCCACTCACCCTTGCTGCAAGGTTGCTCTGTGACACCACAGTGAAGACAGGGAGTCCAGAACCCCCTGCAGGCACCAAAGAGCTTGCTCCTCTCACAGTCCTGGAGTTGCTTCTCAGGTTCAGGAAGAGGAAGCTTCGGCCCACCAGTGTCACATCCGGCTGTGATGGTGCTGAGATCACCCTCTGTGGCAGGCATGGGTTTTGCCTTCATCATATGCCATAAAAACAGGTGCCAGGAACTTTCTACAACTCCTACCCTGCTGGCTACCAAGGAATCGGGAGTGCTTGTCAGCATTCCAGATCACCAGCAACACAGGAGGGCTTCCAACTGAAACACACAGGGAGCATCTTCCTTTGTGTGCACCCACAGAGCAGACCAGAATACCAGGGGGGAAGGACCTTTGAGCTTCAATCCAACCACACCCATACCCACGCCAAACTTCCCCAACAGCCTCAGAGAAGGAACACGGTTATCCTTGGGTTCAAGGGCCAGTCGCGGTTTCTCTCTGAACTCTCTGTGAGGCTGAATCTTATCCCACTGCTCTGTGGTGCCACGTAAATACACAGGTTGCTTCTTCTATGATTGATGTCCCAGGAAGAATAAGAAGATTCAGCGATAGCATTTACTCACATCTGCCTTCACAAGAAGACTCCGCTTCCCCAAGGCTCCATCCTCAGTCCGTGCCTGGCCAATGTCACCAGGCCCAGGCCCCAAACTTAGAAGGAGTCTCCCCCTTCCCTCCTTCCAGTGACCCCTCACTTCTTACCCCAGAATGAGAAAAATTATAACACCACTATTTTGTTTCCAACAGCTCAACAGATAAGCACGTGATAAAATTGTCTGAAGTTGACCTCCACCCCCATTCCCCCGCCTCCTCGAAGAACCAGACCAGTAACTCTTCTCTTTTTACCTCATCATATGACTCAGGAGTGACACGGTAGAAAGCAGAATGAAAAACGCTGATTTAGGTCAACTCTTTAGGGTAGAGATGGGAAACTGAAGTCCCAAGGATTCCATCAGGTGGGCACAAACTTACTATCCTAGATCAGTCATTTCTCACCTAAAACTACAGCTGCATGGCTGGGAGCAAATTCCCCTTCAAAAGGTGATTCCCTCACTGTGGAATATGAATATACAAACCAAATGTTGTCTCGCTATTAGCAAACATTGGGATACACAGAATGTTGACCTCTGAAGATGTTACCCAACCCACACTATGATGAACAATACTATCTGTACCTCCATCAGCCACTACGTTCATTTTACCACTTTCTTCTTTATTTCTACCCTCCTCCAGGTCAGTGGGAAAGCGCAGCCTCCGTTTAAACTCTCCCCGACTCTGGGCTCAAGCCTCCACTCCGCATCATTTGGATGCAGCCTATTTGAACTGTAAGTTACGGGTCTGTGCAGAGAGCTTTCGTGCACGTCCCATCCGCAGTTCTTTACGCTTTGCCATCAATATTTTCCCACAATATGCAACCATGAGGCTGTTATGCTGACACTAGTGTTCATGGGTTAAATGATGTTTCTGTTCCACTACGGTGCACGGTTTTTAAAAAACATAAGGAGCCCATTTTGCAGATGTTCATATAGCCTCATAGCACAGAGTTGCTCATAGCCTGCATGGAAATAAGTCTAGACATCTTCCCTTCCCCAGCCAGCCGCAATTCAAAAATTTCAGAATGTCTCAATTAATTGAAACCTGACTCTTCCACTACATATTCATGGTCCAAATGAAGGATGAGGGAGCAGGGGCAGCCCCACCAATGCAAATGCGTGGCATGCTTACAGCATCGCCAAACCACGTAGCAAAAGCAGAAGACCAAATGTTTCCAGAAAGGATGAGCCCCACGATGACCATTACTGAACTGCCCAGTACCGCGATGACAAAGCTGAGCACCAAAAAAAAGATTGTAAGAATCAAAGCCACAGGGGGAGCCACGTGTCCCAGTAGCATCCTCAGCCTGAGACCCGGATGAGAGCATGTGGCTGGCTTCTGAAGGGAGAGAAGGGTCCTCAGTGAAGGCAGAACAAGCTCAATCTCCTCAGAGTTCAGCAGTAAGAGCAGAGAACGCCACTTATTGATCTCAGCCCACAACAAGGTCCTTGTATTTTATCACCAGTAAATAGCCCTTGTGAGTCTTTTCAGAGACTTGAGGCTGCTAGGATAAGAATATGTTTTTCCCTCACCCTTTTATTGAAAAATAACTTGTAGGTTAGAAAAACACACACACAAACACACTACAGGAAAATCATGAAAGCAGAATGTCCCAACAGCCAGGACAGGGCCAGCAGGTCCACTGACCACCACTGAGTGTTGTCCCGGTACTGACTGAATGAGAGACCCAAGGCCAGCTCCGTCATCTCCATCTGTCTCAGTATCTCCACGGGAAGGCTCGCTGAGAAAGCTGACATCATACTTCAGGGGGGTTCGCAGATCCAGCAATGAATGGAAATGTGCTTCAAACAAGAAGACTGTGCTGAAATGCTTGGAAACAACACAGCAAATTAATAATAAACAGAAGAGAATCGTCAAAGCTGAAGGGACCATGGAGACCCGGTCATTCTGATTATGCCTGTGGAAAATGACACTTCACTGCCCATTGAGAGTGACTTAGCTGGAGTCCCAAACCCCAGAAGCCCTGGGCCCACTGCCAGTTTTCATCTGATTTTCCGCTGGAGCTGGATGTATTTTTACATTCATGGTCACATCTCCGTCTTTTTCTTTCTTCCTTTTTTTTTACAGTGTATTCCACATTGTGGTGACTAATTTTGCCACTCACGCATATATCCAAAACAGAGCACGCATAAAGAATGTACCATCAAATGACATATTACCATTTTGTTGCCTTGAAATAATTAAGGCAGTATCACAATAACTATTAGTCATTGCTCTCATCATTTGTTTATCTGGAATTATGCAAATGAGGAAACCAAATGGGCCAGCTGAAATCTGTCTCCCACCCCCTCCTCTACACCCAACCCCCAAACTTTCCTGCTGTGAAAATAGCTGCATTTCAATGAATCGTAGGATGTCAATGCACCAGATACAGCCAACCTAAAGGGAGTGCAAAGAACTCTCACACATTAGGATTTTTCCCTTTCTCTTTTCTTTTTAGGGCTAAAAATTAAAGTAAATCCAGGTTTTGTGGAACCTATGGCTTATATCATTTAAGAGTCTTTCTGAGAATGAAACAAATCAAGTTTTTCAGAAATGTACATTAGAAAGGGTCCAATGCTAGGACCCTTCCGAGGAATGTATAAGGAGCCCGCACAGTGAGTGTGCCTCTCGCCCTAAGGAGCAAGGCTGGCGTGGGTGTTTCCATGCACCTTACTCGCCCTCACACAGCCCTCAGCCTCCTTCCTAGGACTCTCTGCCACTGTCTCCCCCGGGATCATCCTTTCCCTCCTACAACTTTTTTTCTTGAGCCTGGGCAATAAGTGGATCCCACAGGTATATCAGAATATATCCCAATTGCAGGATGAAATCTCACAGGGAGGGAATCAGCTTTCTTTCTAGAAACTTCCAAGAAACAAATTTATGGGGATAAAAAGACAAAGAACAATGAATTATTTTCTTGATTTGAATTTTCAAACTCTGCTGACTTTTCTAATCCAAATCCATGGAAGGAAGAAAATCAGAGATCAGCCTGTGCCAAGAGCCATTAAGGGTACCTGTCTGTCTCATCACAAGATATTCATGTTTCTCCCCAAGAAAAATTTGACCAAGGACCTGGCAAACTCTAATTTTAATTAGAGTGAGGAGTGAATTAACAACTATAGCTGCTAGCACAAACAAAAGCCTCGAGAAGCCAGTTTGCTACCCTCGCGGTCAGGAACCTCACCTCTCTCTGGCACCTGCTCTCTCTGCAGACACCCAGGGAACAGCTGAGGACGAGGTGATGGACCATGCAGCTGTTACCACCTTTCATGTACCCAGCCCAGGACCAGCCAGGACGCTAAGTCACTTAAATACTCCAGAGAGCCCAGCACCCTCATTATAGTACAGGGCAGAAGACAGGCAGCCTTTGGGATAAATTGGGGGACACCCAGTGACCCAGCTGTGGACCCCTATGTCATCATCTGCCCTACAAGTTCAGCATAAATGCTATGACGTGATGTAATTTTAGAGCATCTTGAAATTCAACCAACACATGGAAAAATAACATGCCGAAAATCTTGTGGGGTGCTTATTGTTCTAACTCAAGCATCCCATAATAGAACTTCTTCTGGGATAATAAGTTTATCCTCCCCAGCACCCGCTCACTCTCTTCCAAGTGCAATCTCTCTCTCTTCCAGGCAAGGCAATCTCTCCGCCATTGCTGTTCCCCTTTCACTCGCCATGCCCCGATTGTTGTCAAACCATGTCAATTCCACCTGTGAAGCAGCGCTTGCATCTGTCCACCTGCTTTCTTCTTGCACTGTTACTGCTGTCATTAGGGCGCTCGTTTTCTCTGGACAATAGCATTAGCTTCCCATGGCTTTCATAGCTTTCCAACTCTTATTCCTCTAATTCATGTTTAAATTGTCAATAGCTATTTTCTGAAGCACAGATCTTTGTTCTTTGCTCCAATGTGGACGCTTAGACTTACTAAAGCTTTCCCCATTGCCTACAAAATAAAACATCACACTCTTTGTCCTAGCCCCAATCCACCTCTGCAGATTCATCTTACACCAACCCCAACTGCCTGTCCTCTCTGCTCCCACCACATGAGGCTCTTTTCTGTTTCATCTTTGCATCTCCAAGTCTTTGCACACGCCGTCTCTCTGCTTAGACACCCTTCCTCATTATCAAGATCCAGGTCAAACTTCATCTAACTCAGCCTCGTCCAGGCTGAATGAACATGACCTTCCTTGGGCTCTCTTGTAGTATAGGAGGCAGGTTCTAGTTATCTCTGTGTCCCCAGCACCCAGTGCTGGCAGGTGACTGCATTCCATACATACTTATTGAAATAAATAATTCCCTCCTCCAACAGCAAGGATTGATGTGTGGAGCAGATTTAGAGCTCAGGATTGCACCAATTTTTTTTTTTTTTTTTTTGCCACAACTTATTTTGGAGTACTGGAACAAGGTGTTGCCAGGGGGTCAGATTCATTCACACTAGAAGAACTTCATAAATCAGAAAAAGTTGGGGGACTGGAAAGGGAGCTTCTTGTATCTTGGGATTTATTCTTTTTTAAGAGCAACAAGGTCACACTCTGTTACTGAGGCTGGAGTGCAGCAGTGTGCTGGTTCACAGCTCACTGTAACCTAGATTCACTGGCTCAAACAATCCTCCTGCCTTAGCCTTCTGGTGGCAGAGCTAACGGCAGGTATCTCCATCTAATTTGCGTTTTTTAATTATTTTTTCATTTTTACATATACGTGTATTTATTAGGTTACCATTTTTTGCCTTCACAAAATTAATGAGGCTTAAAATTTAATAACAATAACAATGTTTAAGATAAGGACTAGAAACAAAAACCTTGTAAAGAATGAACGAACATAAATACATTCAGAAAAGAAATCAGAGAATTGCTGCTCATTAATTGTCCTCATATCAAAATTGAATACATAGGATTCATGCTTCTCCATTCCTGTGATGCTTCACTAAGAATAATGTGTCCCACCTCCATCCAGGTTAGTACAAATGCTGCAAAATCTCCATTTTCTGATGGCTGAATAATATTCCATGGTATACATATATCACAACTTACCAATCCATTCCTGGGTTTTAACCAGGAATGGTTAAAGGACATTTAGGTTGTTTCCACATTTTAGCAATTGTAAATTGGGCTGCAATAAACAGCCTAGTACAAGTGTCTTTATAATAAAAGGTTTTTTCCCCCCCTGGATAAATGCCCAGTAATGGGATTGCAGGATCAAATGGGAGGTCTAGGTTGAGTTCTTTGAAGTTTCTCCATACTTCCTTCCAACAAGGTTGTATTAGGTTACAGTTCCACCAACAGTGTAAAAGTTCCTATCTCTCCACAACTGTGCCAGCATCTGCGGTTTTGAGATTTTGTTCTCGCTGGGGGTTAAATGATATCTCCGGGGGGGATGTTAAATTGCATTTCTCTAATAATTAGGGATGATGAGCATTTTTTCATATGTTTGCTGGCAATTCATCTGTCATCTTTGGAGAAGGTTCTGTTCATCTCTCTTCTCCATTGATGTATGGGATTGTTGGTTTTTTTCTTGTGAATTAATTGAAGTTCTGTATAGATCCTGGTTATTAAATGTTTGTCTGATTCAAAATAAGCAAATATCCTTTCCCATTGGGTATGTTGTCTCTTTGCTTTGGTTGTTGTCTCCTTGGCTGTATAGAAGCTTTTCAGTTTAATTAAATCCCATTTGTTTATTATTGCTGTTGCTGCAATTGCCGTGGCAGTCTTCCTCATATAGTCTTTCCCCAGGCTGATATCTTCCGGTGTTTTTCCTATTCTTTCTTTGAGGATTTTTACTGTTTCATGCCTAAATTTAAGTCCTTTATCCATCTTGAATCAATTTTTGTGAGTGGAGAAAGGTGTGGGTCCAGTTTTAGTCTTTTCCATGTGGATATCCAGTTCTCCCAGCACCATTTATTGAATAGGGAGTCTTTCCCCCAGTGGATGCTCTTGTTTGGTTTATCGAAGATTAGGTGGCTGTAAGTTGTTGGTTTCATTTCCTGGTTTTCTATTCGATTCCAAATGTCTATGTCTCTATTTTTGTGCCAGTACCATGCTGTCTTGACCACTAGGGCTTTGTAGTACAGCCTAAAATCTGGTATGGTGATACTCCCGGCTTTGTTTTTATTACTAAGAACTGCCTTAGCGGGCGGCGCCTGTGGCTCAGTGAGTAGGGCGCTGGCCCCATATGCCGAGGGTGGTGGGTTCAAACTCAGCCCCGGCCAAACTGCAACCAAAAAATAGCCGGGCGTTGTGGTAGGCGCCTGTAGTCCCAGCTGCTTGGGAGGCTGAGGCAAGAGAATCACGTAAGCCCAAGAGTTAAAGGTTGCTGTGAGCCATGTGACGTCATGGCACTCTACCGAGGGCCATAAAGTGAGACTTTATCTCTACAAAAAAAAAAAAAACGAACTGCCTTAGCTATGCCGGGGTTTTTCTGGTCCCATACAAAATGCAGAATCATTTTTTCCAAGACTTGAAGGTAGGATGTTGGTATATTAATAGGGATGGCATTGAATCAGTAAATTGCTCTGGGAAGTATAGACATTTTAACAATGTTGATTCTTCGCAGCCATAAGCATGGTATATTCTTCCATTTGTTAATGTCCTCTGCTATTTTTCTCTCTTAGGGTTTCATAATTTTCTTTATAGAGGTCTGTCACCTCTTTTGTTAGGTATATTCCTAAGTATTTCATTTTCTTTGAGGCTATGGTGAAGGGAGTTTTGTTTTTTGTTTTGTTTTTTTTTTTTAATAACAAAATAGGGCATCACTTTCTTGCTCAGGCTGGTTTCAAACTTTTGAACTCAAGTGATCCTCCCATCTCAGCCTCCCAAATTGCTGGGATCACAGGCATGAACCACCACACCTGGCAAAATTCTTTTTTTTTTTTTTTTACCTTATACCTGAACATGCCTGGCTTGACTTTCTGCTCTGGTTCCTGTCGGGCACAAAAAAGTTTTCCCAAAGCAGCACTCCCTGAAAGAACAAGAATGCCAATGTCTCTCAAAATTGGTATACCTTTCAGCCTTCAAAAGCCTTTTCTAGGCTATGAAACCCCAGCTTCCTCCTTCACATGCTATTAATTGCCAGTACTACCAGCGAGAGCCCACGAGCCTCGCCAGCCTCACCAGTCTCCAGCCGGCACATCAGTAGGCTTGCCATGTTTCCCGCAAAAATGAAACAACCCAAGTTAGCTGCAGGCTGCAAACTCCAAAAGGTAACACAGGATATTTTCCCAAGAATAGTTCATACTGTTAAAATATCCCTCTCCTGAAATGCTCTTATTCTGTTGTCACATCCTTGCGAAGTGAGAATAAAACAAATTAATTCTTTTTAAAAATTAGTCATTGCAGGTAAGCTCAATAGTGGGGTGTATCATCATCCCCTGTCAGTCCTTACTCCATTCCTGGTGGCTTCCCGCACATCTTTGCACATAGAATGTATTTCCCCTCGTTGCTGTGGCTAATGGCATGTGAACACGAGACAATCCCAGTTGAGAGAAGACTTTACAAGTCATTACAGGTTTTTACCAGTTCTCTTGCTTTTTACCTGCCACACAAAGAAAGCATGGCCCAGAGCGGGGCTGCTCCCTGGGCTGGGGTCCTAACATGATAAGAACATACAGAACAGAGCTTGGCACCTCTCAGAAGAACTGCCACCAGGCAGCGGTCACTGATTTAACTGATATTGAGGGATCATTTGTGATGGCAGCACAGTCAGTGAGCACAAACACTTCAAATATTTTAGATAGTATATAAAAATGAACATACTTTTTATATGAAAGTTCATGTGAATTATTAGGAAGACCAAGTTCCCAAAGATACATGAGCAAAGGAGACAATTTGCAAAACAGTAAATTTATTAATTAAAAAACTGTGAAATGTTTATTTTGCCTATAAATTAAAAAATTAAATTAAAATAACAATATAATTTTGGTGAACTTAAATTATAGATATTAAGTGGTCCAAGGGACATAGTAACAGGCATCATCAGGCACTGTAATTTGAGGAAAACAATTTAGCAATATGTATAAAAAGCTCTAAATTCTTATTTTTCCCACATTCCTTTTCAAAATGGCATCTATAGTTTATAATTCACCAGGATTACATAAAGGTTCAATTTCCCCTTTATCTTCACCAGCAGTTGATATTACTTATTTTTTCATTTTTGTTCAGTGGAATTTCATTATTTACTTTGTACATTTGTATACTAATTTGCACTTTTTTATTAATAGTAGGATTGAGAATCCTTCATATACTTTTTAGCCATATCCTTTGCCCATTTTACTATTGCCTTTTTTGAACTTTTCTTGTTAGTTTACAAATACAGAAATCTCTGATTTTAATGTAAATAAGTCCACTAATATTGTATCTAGAATTGTTTTTGTTTTGTCTCATTTGACAAATCCTTCCACATTCCAAGGCCATGAAGATATTTTCCTGTATTTTTTCTGTTCCATTTTTCATCTCTCTGGAGACCTTATTCTAAAATACTAATCCTTTCCCCACTTATACTGCTGTTGCTCTATTTTGGGGGCTTAATACCAGTACCAAGCCATTGTTAGTACTATGGCTTTGTCTCTCTATTAAGGCAATCCTGCATTTCTGTTCATTTTCAAAATTACCTTGGCAATGAATTTACAGAGTAATCCAGAGTGAAAATTATTAGCATGATTACTTGTTCCAATTATGATGTCTTCATTTATAATTATTTTATGTCCCTTGATAGAAATATTTTATCTCTTTCTGCTAGGATCTTGTACACACTTTATGAGTAAATCACTTAAGTATTTTATAGTTTTTGCTCTGTTGAAAATGGTATCTATCACATTTTTTAGTTGGTCTTTACTGGTATAGAGAAATACTATTGAATTTTGCACCCATTAATCTTATGGACCTCTCTTTGGTTTTTCCATAAAATAATTACTTTTTACAAATAATAAAAGTGTTGCTTATTCAAATAAAAGTCTACATACTTATTTTTTTAACTTATTACATCATTCAAGACCTGTACTGCTGTACTAGACAGTAACACCCAAAGTGGTTACCCTTGCCTCTTCCCCAGCCTTAAGTAGAACATATCCAAAGTGTCTCTGTTAAATATAAAGCCTCTTGGCAAAGAACTTTTGTCATCCAGAAGTTCCCTTCTAATTCCAGCTTTCTATGAAGTATATATTCTCAGGGAAATCCAACACAGCACACAAGAGAATGTTTATCACAATTTACAGAGTGTCAAGGAAGTTGCAGATGATCTTGTATTCATCACTATGGGAATGAATATGTAACTGACTTAAAGATATTTATATAATAAGAAAAATGCATAGATTTGCCCAAGTTACCACTTTAAGTATTCTTGAATTCTTTACCTATATTCATATTTTCATTTGGTATCATTTTCCTTCTGCCTGAACAAATTCTGCTAACATTTCACAAAGTGCAGATTTGCTGGTGATAATTTTTTTTAGCTTTTGTATGTATGAGTTAGTATTTACTTTTTCTTTGTTAAAAGATATGTTTTCTGGGTATAGAGTTCTAAGTAGATTTTTGTTCCTTTCAGTACTTTAAATGCTACACTGTTTTCAGACAGAAATCTGCTGTCACCTTTGTCTTTCTCTGCACAAGTGTGACATTTTCTCTGGCTGTTTTTAATATTCCCTTTCTAACACTGGATTGTGATGTGCCTGGGTCATTTTTTCTTGTTTCTTTTGTTGGAGTTCTTTGAAATTCTTAGATTTGTGGGTTTTCTATGTATAAATTTGGAAATTTTTCAGCCCTTATTTCTTCACATATTGCTTCTGTTTCTCCCAACTTCACATGAAAGACTGCAAATACACTGTATTAGGCTACTTGACGTCTGACAGTTCACTGATGCTGTTTTCTTTCTTTATTTTCTTCTGGAGAGTTTCTATAGCACTGTTTTCAAATTCACTAATCTTTTCCTCTCGATATCTCATCTGCCATACAGTGATTTCTTTTTAATCATACACTTTTTAGTTTTAAACCCTAGAAGTTTAATTTAGACTTTCTAAAGTATCATTATGTCTCCACTTAACATTTTGAACATATGACATGGTTTAATAATTGCTTCCGTGTCCTCGTCTGAGAATTTTAACATCTGTGTCAGACTTGTTCATTTCAACCCCATGATGACGGATCATATTGTCCTGCGTTTTTGCACGCCTGGTAATTTTCAATTAAATGCCAGATATCCAATTTTATCTCATTGGGTACTAGATATTTTTGTACGCCCATAACTGTTGTTGAGATTTGTTCTGGAATGCAGAGAAGTTACTGATTAACACTTTGGTCATTTCTTGCTTTTAACATTTGTTAGGCAGGAATGGGGCCATGATTATTTTAGGGCTATTTCCTATGACTGGGGTGAGACCCTTCTGGGTGCTAAACTCACTATTCCCTGAATGATGAGGTTTTTCAGACTGGGGGTGAGAACAGACACTGTTTCAGGCCCTGTGAGAGTATAAGGCATGGGTTTCCTTCCATAAGGAATTGACAGTCCTTTCCCTGGCCTCAGGTGGTCCCTTCACACACACACACACACACCCTGAGCAGTGCTCTGCAGTGGATACCCCCTGCTCGTCTCCGGGTCCTGTTTCTGTGCCCTTCACTCCTCCACAGTGCTCGTCCCTGCAACCTCGGCCACATTGGTCTCCCCCACTCTCGGTTCCATCCCTTCATCTCAGGGACTCTCCCAGGAAACTGTGCAAATCATCAGGATCACTCTGTTGGTCCCCACCTCCCACGGATCACTCTTTTCTATTATCTGACATCTAGTGCCTTGAAAACCACTGGCTAAACTATTTCTGTCTGATTTTGTTTCATTTGTTGCAGGCCATTAGTCCTGTTATTCTTTGTTGGCCAGAGATCATTTATGTGAATTTTAAAAGCATAACAATACTGCGTACTTCTTAATAATAAAAGCATATAAATGTATGAACAATGACTAGAAGGGCATAGCTTGAATACATAGGAGTGGATGTTGGAGGGACATGGGAGGAGTGGAGATGGCAGATGAAGGGAGCAGACAGGCAGTTTAATGGGTGAAGCTGACTGGTGATGATCACTCATCCTAACAGTGGAAATACGATCAGCTCTACGACGGCACCAGGGGTCCAATTTTTTTTAACAAGTTAAGGATCCAGCTAATGTAATTAGAAAAAGAACAGAAAGAACTATAACAATGTATAAGTGAAAGTATAATTTAAAATAGATACAAACAATCTGAAAGAAATCTCTTCTACCCTAAGAATCCAGAACAAAGGACTTAGAGGCCAATTCCCATACTTTAAAAGGAAAAAAATTCTTTACCCAAAACCATTCCAGCTACTCATTTATTGACATAGAGTAAACTTAGTACTAATGCTTTAAAAAATAGCATTTGAAAATAAATTATAAATCAATTGGGACTATTACAGATAAAGCTATAATTTTTAAAAAATAAAAATAAAATTATATATAAAAACTTAAATAAAATATTAAGGAATTGAATCTAGCCATGTAAAACAATAATATATCTAAGGAGGATTTATATTAGAAAACAAAAATGATTCAAGACTTAAAAATCTAAAACAAAGGGGAAAAATGTATATTTTGGTATAATAATTTTACTCTTCAGAATGTATCCTCAGTAACCAATAGACAATTCAATGTTTTTTTTAACAGATAGGGTGTTATTACGTTGCCCAGGCTGGCCTCTGACTCCTGGGGTCAAGCAACCCTCCTACCTCAGCCTCCCGAGAAGCCAGGAAGGAGTACATGTATGCACAAAACAAAATTCAAACCTTTATTCATAACAATATTCACAGCACTCTTACCTAAAGGAGCAAAAGTTAAAACTAACCTAAATGTTCCACTATAGCACTGATTAAGCAAAATATGATATAATCACTCAATTGAATATTACGTAGACGGACAATGTTTACAAAGAATTACATGGAAAATGCTAAAATGTAAAGTAGATCCTTGACATCGTCAGATTTTTTTTTTTTGAGACACAGTCTCACTCTGTCATCCAGGCTAGAGTGCCGGAACCTCAACCCAGTTCTCAGCAGCTTCACACTCCTGGCCAGTCCTCTTGCCTCAGCCTCTTGAGTAGCTGGGACTACTTGTCCCCGCCACAGCACCTGGATAATTTTTTTCTATTTTTAGGAGAGACAGGGTCTTGTTCTTGCTCAGGCTGTTCTCAAACTTTTGAGCTCAAGGGATCCTCCCTCTTGGGCATTCCCAAGTGCTGGGATTACAGGCGTGAACCACCATGCTTGGCCTATTGTCAGATTTTCGAACTTAGATCTCGCTGAAGTTTAACCTGATCACTTCAATCTTGAAACCTATTTCCACCCCCAAACACACCCTGGTACCCCAATCTGCCTTCCCCAGCTCTATTTTCTTTCCTATGTAAGATTTAGTGCTTTGTAACAAACTGGATGATTTATGTGTTTATGTTTAAATCTCCTACCTTCTTTTATTACAATATGATCACAAGAAAAAAATATTTGGTTTGCTGCTGCATCTCAAGTACACAAAAGAGGGCCTAGAAAATTGATATATTTTAAATGAATAAGTGAACGGATGAACATTAGGCACTTTATTTGCAAGTGACCTCAATTCTGTGGCTTCATATAATTATTCAGTAGTGTTGAGGCACTAATTTGATTCACAGGCACTGTAAATCAGGTGTACAGACGGCTGTGCAGGAGGTTCCTGGCAATTGAATCTGGGAGTGGTGTGTTGTTCTCTGCACATTTTATGGAGAAAATCATTGCCGTACAACTGCACACCATTTAGTGAGAAAAAGGGACAAACCACTGACACATGCAACAATATAGATGAGTCTCAAATGCGTTATGCTGAATGAAAGAAGCTAGACAGAAAAACAGAGTATATATTATCGTATTATTTTTATAAAACTTCAGAAAATGCACACACTGGAATAAAACAGATCAGTGTTTGCCAAGGGAAGGATGCTTGTAAACAGAGGCATCATGATAAAGCAGGGGGATGGAAATGTTCACTAGCTCGATTGTGATGGCAGTCTCATGGGTGTATACATCAGTCATCACCTACCAAATTTTCTACTTTATATGTGAGAATCTTATTGTCTAAAATTATATCTTTATATACTTGTTAAAAAAAAAAGGATGGCAAAAAACATGCTCAAATGGTGTTAACAAATGTAAACATTATCAAAAATTTCAATATGAATCTTTTGTAAATGTCAAGGATATTCAACAGCATTAAATGAAAGAACATCAGAATAAAAACCACACATCGTATTTACAACTATGTAACCACAAACAGAAAACAAAATGGAAGAAAGTTTGCCCAAATGCTAACATTGGGATTCAATGATGATGTTTTATGGGTTCTTTCTTTAACTTCTACTTCTGAGTTTTTCAGTTATCCTCTAAGGTAAATGTATCACTTTTACAATAGAAAAAAGTATGTTAAAACGTATTTAATTACTTTTGTACTCAAACATCACTTTTGACCCATCTTCATAACTTCACAGGATTCATCTTCTTGAAATATTTACTTCCCTGCTCAAGAAGTTCCCTGGAATTTCACGTCCTGGCTCAAGAACCTGCTGTGGTTTCCCAATGCCCAAGAAACGGCTTGTAGCTCCTTCTGGTCTACCTAACCCTATCCCAACCTGTTCCCATTAGGTTAGCTAAGTCTCCGGTTGCAAAGTAAAAACTACTGTCTTTGTATACTATAAGTTAAACTTAACTAAAAAATTTGTTTCAAACCTCGGTACCTGAAAGTCCCATTATCTACCAGACTAACAATCGCAAACAGGCATTAGGACCAAATATTTTCCCTGTTTTAAACATGTACCTCAGAACAGTGTTGCTGTTTGCGAGTTTTCACCTTGTCTTTTTCTCACAGTCTTCTTTCAGGTAAGAAATATTTGGTGGCTATATTTTAAAAGATTGTATACTACATGTTTAAAAACAATATCTAGGTTTGAAATTTCTTGTAAACAAAATGAAAAGATAAGTTTGTAATTTCCGCTTACGTATAGAAGACCTGTTGTTTGGATAAGACAATAAGATGGAGGGCAAGGTGCCTGTCACAGCCCTCACACATCCAAATAAGTGGTCTCCTTCTAAACGCCGTTTTAGACGGCATTTAGAAGCTCTAAGTGTTTTGAGTTTGGCTGCCAGTAAGAAAACAAAAAACTCCTTTCTTTACTAAACCTTCTTTACAAAAGCAGTTGCAAAATGAAAACCCTCTCTAGAAAGTCTTTGTTACAAAAGTCACTTTCTTGGACGTGATGTTCTACTACGGGAAACCATTTTTTTTTTTTTTTTGCTTTTTTTTATTAAGATTAAATCATAGCTGTGTACATTAATGCAATCATGGGGCACCATACATTGGTTTTATAAACAGTTTGACACATTTTCATCACACTGGTTAACATAGCCTTCCTGGCATTTTCTTAGTTACTGTGTTAAGACAATTATATTCTACATTTACTAAGTTTCACATGTACCCTTGTAAGGTGCACCGCAGGGGTAAGCAAAGAATTTGCTGCTGATTTTTTTAAAACTGGACAGTCTACTTTTCTCCTGTCTAAAATTCTTGTGTAGAGAAAAATTTTAATATCATAAGTAATCCATGAACCAATTGAAGCATTAGATGAATACTGAGTTGATGAGAAGCTGTGTCAGTTACAGTCCAGTAAGAGGAACACAACCAGGATGAATGACATAGAAACATCAATTGTAAACATTGAACCCTTTGCAATTCTGCCACCAGAGTTGGACCTGAAGTCACCAGGCCAGCAGGACAGAAGAAAATGTGGGTGTGGAATGAAGGACAGCAAGTACAAGCTGGAACTTATGAGATCAAAATGGAACTGATGAGGGCAAACTGGAGTCCCATTTCTCTCTCCAGCTCCATCCTACTTGGTGTGCATGAAGTGGGGTAACACCCAGACACGCTTCACTGCAGAGCCAGCAACAGGATTCAGAGAAGCCGAAGGAGGGGAGAGGCAGGAGAAGCTGGGAGGGGACACAGAACTGGCCTGAGTACTGCCAACCCCAGCCAGGTGAGCCAGGAGACCCTACCCAACATTAGATTATCAAGCTACAAGCCCCCCACAGAAGCCAAGTCCTTAGCCTAGCTCCTCCTCCCCTGCTCCTCACAGCCTTTACCCTCCCCATATCCTGCACTGCTTATGAGTCTCCAGATTTGATCTGCAATCCATTGTCCTTCTCACTTCCAAAGCATTGCACACACTGTAGTTGGGAATATTCTTGAGGTGTCCACTAAATAGTTAGACAGGAATGTTTGACGGTTGGACAAAACCAGTCAACTAAGTTAGCTCCCAAGAATATTCTTTCTTTTTATCTTCATCCCCCAACATGATAGATCCAGGGGCCCCTGGCATAAAAAACTAAAGTTTTCAGAAGTAAGAAGGTGTCACTCTTGCCTTCTAACTTCTCCATGTGCGAGACCTGCAGGTAGGCCTAGCCTAGTAAACCAACCACAGGGAGACTGGAAGAGCTAATGAAGGTTCTGGTTATGGAATTCTAAGGTCAGAACTTAACAGATAACAGTGTGAACTGGAATAGCTCCTGGAGGGTGAAGACCCTGATCTACACCATGTACAGAACAAGACCAAAGCACAGCAGGGGTAAGAAAAGGGGCCCCAACATGCAGAAAGTTGACACTATCTTTCAAAGCAATGGCTTATTTATTCCTCCCAATGCCATGACATCAATTATGTGATATATATAATAAGAAATACATATTTGGTCTTAGCCCTGGGTTCCTGGCATAGAGCATCTAAAACCTTTGGAATTTCAGCCCCTTTCAGCCTTACCTAAGGTTATGTTAATAAGGAGACTCTTGGTGGGCCTCTAGACACTTCAGGATGGGGCTGGTTGACAAAGAAACCACCATGTAATTAAAAGTTTGGAAATTTCATCCCTATCCCTGACCTCTAAGGGAACAGAAAAAAAAAAAAAAGAGAGACTAAGTTAATCATGCCTACGTAATGGAGCCTCTAAACCAGTGACAGTAAGTGAAGTACGGCCCTAAGTTATGTGAGCCATTCTAGCAAATTGGCAAGCCTGAACGTGAGGAATTGGGGGAAGCCTGACTTAGTGGCTAAGTGGGAGTGTGGGCACCCAGGTACACCATGCTTGTGACTGGCATGGGAAGCAAGTGTGTGTTCTTGGTGTGTGATTAAAAATCAGTTGGCTCTGAATGTGTGGATTTATTTTGGGGTTCTCTATTCAGTTTCATTGGTTTATGTGTCTGTTTTTATGCCAGTATCATGCTGTTTGGGTTACTATTGCTTACTATCACTGGTTTACTATAAAGAAAACAAATAAACAACCAGACAAAGAGTTACGTAAGGCAAGGTACAGGAGGGTCTCAGGTAAGGAACTTCTGTCCCTATGAAGTTGGGGTGGGTGTTCCACTTTCCTGGTACATGAATGTGTTCACCAGTCAAGAAGCTCTTGGGAATCCTGTCATTTAAAGATTTTTAGAGGCTCCATTATGTAGGCATGATTTAAAAACTTCTGCACAGCCAAGATCACAATAAGTAAAGCAAGCAGACAGCCTTCAGAATGGGAGAAGACATTTACAGGGTATGTTTCCGACAAGGGTCTGATAACTAGAATCCATGGAGAACTCAAACTGATGAATAAGAAAAGAACAAATAACCCCATTTCTATGTGGGCAAGAGACTTGAACAGAAACTTCTCTGAAGATGACAGGTACATAGCCTATAAACACAGGAAAAAATGTTCATCATCTTTAATCATCAGAGAAATGCAAATCAAAACCACTTTGAGAAATCATCTACCTCCAGTAAGATTAGCCCACATAATAAAATCCCCAAACTTCAGATGTTGGCATGAATGTGGAGAGAAGGGAACACTTCTAAACTGCTGTGGTAATGCAAGCTAGTGCATCCTTTTTGGAAAGAAGTTTGGAGAATTCTCAAGGAACTAAAAGTTGACCTGCCATTCAATCCTGCAATTCCTCTACGAGGTATATACCCAGATGATCAAAAATAATTTTACAACAAAGACATTTGCACCAGAATGTTAATTGCAGCCCAATCCATAATTGCCAAGTCATGGAAGCAGCCTAAGTGCCCATCAGCGCATGAATGGATTAACAAATTGTGTTATACGTACATCATGGAATACTATGCAGCCATAAAAAGATGGAGACTTCACATCTTTTATCTTTACCTGGATGGAACTGGAGAAAATTATTCTTAGTAAAGTATCTCAAGAATAGAGAAAAAGTATCCAATGTACTTGATACTATTATCAAACCAATGTGTAATCACCTATACATGAATGATAAAACAAAACTATAGTCTGGAAAGAAAGAGGGAATAAGAGGGAAAGGTAATGGGAGGGGGGAGGCCAGGAGGAGGGAGGATCTTTGGTGGGACCTCGTCTATTGTGCACAATGCAATGGTACATTTTAAAACTATTTAGAGTAGAGTATAAATGTCTTACCACAACAAATAAGTAAGTGAAGTGATGGTTATGTTAATAAGTTTGATGTAAGCTTTACACATTGTATATCAAATTAACACACTGTACCTCATAAATGCATTAATGTACATCCCATTAATAAAAAAATTTTAAAAGGACTAATACATAAATACAGTAAAGTTCTAGGTTGCAAAATCAATATACGAAAATCAGTAACATTTCTCTACTCCAACAACAAGCTGCGTGAAAAATAAATCATGAAAATAATCCCATTTACACTAGCTCCTCCCTTCAAAATGATAAAATATCTAGGAATAAATTTGATTTAACTTCAAATTCTTAAGAGACAACATACCTGACTTGACTTCTCTTCAGAAATGAAGACAGCAGGTGACACTGTACTGGGAAGTCTGTGAAGTGGCTACCTGTGGTGAGATCTTGAGGTCCCTGTAGGCCCAGGAACCTGATTTGAAGGATAACAAGCTGGAAAAGGACCTCCTGGTTTAAAACAGGGCTTCTCTGGAACAAGGTCTCTGAGCCAGTTTCCCACAGAATACTGTGTGAACAGAGCAAGGCTCAGAAGTCTAATTCCTCTACAAGTGTGATTAATGGCTTGCCAAGGAGAAATGGAAGTAATCTGATTATGATGAATTTCTTCTACGGAATTCTTCCAGCATTAACAATATGAAATTAAGTCCAGTATAATATCAATGAGATCAAAAACTTGTTATCTGTGGAAGCACATTGAAAAGTACTTGCCACTACACGGATCTGAGGGCTGTGATCATCAAGAACTCAAAGCTTTCTTTCATTCGCTCCTTTAAAGGTGGTACCTACCATGTGCCAAGCAGCACACTATTTGTTCTGGAAAGCATCATCGCTTTTCGAATTTCAATTACACCAATGCTGTGAATGTACACATCTTTTTAAAGAAATTATATGATTTTATTTCTTTTCGAATGAAATCTGAATGGCTAATCACAGTTACTTATCAGGTCCTAAAATAGCCGACGTGGCTAGTCCTTGAGTTGAGACCTCTGAGAAATACACAGGGTGCGGCAGGACGTACATTGCTAATGCAATGAAGTGGCGTACGTTGCTTTGTGTCAGGGATGAACAGATGCCCTAGCATGCCATCAAGAAACCCTGCTGCTGATGGTACCAAAAACTGACTTCACAATTCCCTCCTGGCTGCCCCATACTCCGTGGCTCACAGATTAGAAGCAGGGATCAAAATATGCTGAGCAAACTCTTCTGTGTATGGATACATTTCTGTCTCCCAGATTCTTCCTCGAGTGGGAACACAGGGTTTTAACTTTTTCTTTTTGCTCTGTATTCCCATTCCCCCAAATACTGTGTAGCTTTTGTGGATAATATTGAACAGCTGCAGTGTGCTACCCAGTGGGATTGCTGAAATTTTTGGCAATTGCTAAAATGACTCTGTGTAGACACATATTCTCACATGTGGAGATAGAAAAATTGTTTAAGAATCAGGGGACCCATCTGAATGAAAGATGCCAGCTAAGTGCTAAACATTATTATTTCATCTGAAAGAAGAACAAGGCAGAGAAAAATAATTTCTGGTAAGGCTGAAAATGCCTCAGAAGTATTATGTTAATTATTATCGCAAAAGAATCCATCAAGAGCCTCCAAGCTCAGCAAACTTGACCAGAAAATCCATTTCCTCTGACAATCTTTTAGCCTGTATTGCTTCTTGCTTCTAATTACTTCAATTAAAAGTGCTTTATAATAAAATGTTGTCATTTCTCTTCCTCAGACCTTAGAACTATGGAGATAATTGTCAAATTGTTCTTTCATGCTCCCAAATGAGATTTTTTCTTCCCAGTCCATGAGCTATTTCATCCCACTTTCTACTTATAAAGAAGAAAATAAACAGCCCTTCTGAATTACTGAGACAAGCTTGGCCTTTTTGTATGTTTGCTCACTATGTAGTATGAGAAACTGAGCAGGCACAGTCCTCACGCAGATTCCCCTTTCACTTGCGGTCCCTTTATTACCAGGGGCTGTCAAATACACACCGACTCGCATAAGTCATCAGGATACAGAAACCAGGTTATCAAAAGAACAATCTCCCAACTCTCCAAAAGGGATGACTTCATGGTCCCAATCACATCTCTAACCTGAGTTAACAATCAACAGCCAGGAAATATTTGTTCTCTGGAAGAGAGACTCCAATAACTGCACTGTGCTTTGGATTCCTTACCAAGATGTGGAGCAGCTGCTAGTGACCAGCACTGACCAGCGACGTTGACTTGGTCCATTACCCCCTGCCGAACGGACATCTGTACAAAGCATTTCACAAATGCAGATAGCTTGGGAGCAGCAGGAAAAGAAATTGTACTGCCAACTTAACAGGACGGTTTTTTCTCACTTAAGAAATTTCTCAATTTTCTCATTTCTCACCCTATTTTCCATCATGTCTTCCCATTAAAACAGTAACACAAATCTTTACAGGCCATTCGGGCTTGTTTACAAAACACCAGTTTCTACTACAGCTCTGCCCCACATTGCTTTCCCTTTTCTATATGGAAACAACTCTGCTCTGATGTAAAATCTCCTACCCAGAGTTCATATGAAATCATTGTAGAAAAGCAATCATGGTGTCACCTACAGTCAGAATATTAATTACTCATATCTTATCAAAAGAACCCAGTGTTAAATAATCTCAGCTATTTTGATAGATGAAGTTTTAAAGTTTTCTCCCAACATGTTTGCACTAGAGGTATATGAAAATTAGCACCATGTAACAACGAAATTCATGGCAGAAATTTTGAGTAAACTATGTCCTGAGGTTCAAATGACCTTACGTCTATATTGGGCTTTGAAAGGAAATGTAGGGAAATAAAGAAATAGTGGACTCTGGCCTCAGACTTGGATGGGTTCCATCAGCAAGTTTTTCAAACACTCTGTGCCCTGTGTCCTCCTCCCTCCTGAATGTAATAAGGATTAAATGCCCATGGGATAAAGTGTCCTACAGATAATAAGTGTTCAATAAATAGTACTTCATATGGACAAAGAAATCAAATTCTATATGAAAAGTTGGTGAAATTATCATACCGGGAAAAGTGTCCCCAGGACGGCCAGTCTCAGATCTCTGCATGGCTCTCCTGCTTCTTTAACCTCATCCAACATTTGGGGACTCGGAGTCGCAGTACCCCACTCCCTCTGAGTAAGATGTATCCAACAGACTGAGGTATCAGGGTTTTGATGCGGTGCACTTCCCAGAAGCATCTGCATTTTTATAGAAAGATATTTGAAAGATTATTTGACCCAGAAGGAAAATTGCAAATGCACAAGTATCTACAGGCTTTTCCATCCTCTGCAACCAAAACCATTTCTCCTCTTCCCTGTTAACTAGAGCCTGATTTTAATAGAAACAGGATGTGCTTAGACCCAGGCAATGAGTAACAAACTCCCTAAGCCAGTGGTGCCACTGCTCTTCCCATTTGCCAATTAAACTTCTGAGAGGAGACCTGTGACCCAGTTTTAGCCTAGTGATTTCAGGGGGAAATATCCTCCTCTAGAAATGATTTCTTTTCCCTTTGTCCCTTTTACCATTCTTTCTACTTGGAACATTGTTTGGTAAAAAGATTCACTTAAAGCTTTGGCAGCCATTTTGTCACCATTAGGAAAACGTTACTGACATAGAACAGATCAGAAAGAGTAAGCGCCTGGTGTTAGTCATGCCACGGACCTGCTGTACCAATTTTAGAATTTCCTATTTATTATGTGAGGTTAGTAAGTCACACACACATACACTTTTCATCAGATATTGCATTATTCGCAGGCAAGCACATCCTAATTTATAGGTACTCTATCCCTTGCACTAGCCTTAGAGAGACCTCAGGTGAAATCACCAACACAGAAACAAGACAAAGGGATTAACCGCTAAATAACATCTTTAACTCCTACAGGATGAGGGATGCTGGGACTCTGAGCTCTGGATCTCACAGGTTGCCTTCCTGCCTTTCAAGTGGGAGAGGCGGGTCTCTGTCCTTGCACTCTACTGCAAAATCTCCATGAAGGAAGGAACCTGGCCTTACTTATAGCCCTGGCAAATTGTCTGGCACATTTAAGCAATCAATAAGCATTTGTTGAATGACTGCATGGACACTACAGAGTGACTCATCTAATTCTGTTGCAGCTTTCTGACGTTTTGTATTGAGGGGACCTGTGGACTCCTCTGCAACAATTTGATTTGAAAATGAAGCCAGAAAACAAGAGTTGCTTTCTATGCTCCATCTTTCTGTTACAAACGGCTCTATATGCAGACCCGCAACATAAACGCTTAGCCTCCCATGTGCCCCAAACAAAGCTGCAATTCTCTTCCGATTCTTTATTTCTTTAAAAGCCCAAGACTATTGGTGTGTTTGTGTTTCTTTGTGTTGACTGTAGGTTTTGATGTTGTTGCCAGTTCCCTTCTCCCACTGTCAAATTTTGTTTTATGTTTCCTTATTCTTTCAGCCATTTCAGGGGTGAAAATTCTAATTACCATGGGCTTAATAGCAGTACTGCACTGCACCAGAACACCAGGGTCTCACAAATACCTGTCACCGCAGAAATTTTCAATTACCATAATTCCATTTCTAATTCAAATTACCATAATTGCACTCCATTAATGCAACCTTCTTAAAGCTGAAATACCAAAGAAGAAGCTGGCACTCACATTTGCTTAGTTGACTACTTGCAAAAATAAACAATATCTGCCCATTTTGCAAATAGGATGATGTTAGCTTGAAAAAGAATATGTACCAGTTCTCTGAGTTTGTAAGACCTATCATCTTATATTATAACTATTCTGTCAACATTGGAAAAGCTGCAAACCATCCATACATTTTTTTTTCTGCTCTCTTGTATTCTGTATTAAGGGTAAAAACTGCTCTTCTGATTGTTTCTGTATTTACTGCAACAAGAAAAGTTAGCCTATCCACTCTTCAACTAACTTTGCTCTTATCCATCTATTTGGAGGGAAAAGTACTTTAACCACCCTATTGTCCTCAATTTTACTTTTAATGATGCCCATTTTCCTAAGTCATGTTTGTTTTTCTCACTGCTGTGCTACAAGACCACTTCCCAGATTCAGGAGGATTGAATCTTAGTGCTATGCCATCTCTGGACTGTCCTGTCATGTTCCCAAGAAGCCATAATTTTTTAATTTGAAATATAAGCAATTCTTCGTACTTGAACTCCAGGAAACTGCCAGAGGAGAGCGGGCAAAGCAGAAGGTCATGTCGTTCCTTGAACTACGAGAGTATCTGGTTCCAGGAAAGCAAGTATACAGCCCTTTGTAAACTGACAAGTGCAAGAGTGAAGTGCTCTCCAATATGCCTAAGTCCATTTATTAGATGACAGACTTCCAAAAAATGTCTAAACAGACCTGCATTCATCAGTTCATTTAAAATTCTTAGCAAAGCCACTGATGATTCTCAGTCCTGCAGAGTGCGTCTGTGGCATCCGGAAGTTTACTTCGCCATTCCAGAGCCAGTGTAGCTTTGAAAGTTAAAAATTCAGCGTCTTCAAATGCCACAGGCACCCTTAGGATGTAGCTGTAAACTGTAGCAATATAAAACTCTTTATAAAAGATAGGAAATAGAGAGGAGTCCAATGTGTCGGAAGACTCTGAAGAGTTCAGGAAGAGTCCACCTAATTACTCACATCTAATCAAGAAGAGCCACAGGCAGGTGAGGTCAGGACTGCAGGGGCCTCGGGAGGC
This sequence comes from Nycticebus coucang, assembly GCF_027406575.1. Lineage (NCBI taxonomy): Eukaryota > Metazoa > Chordata > Mammalia > Primates > Lorisidae > Nycticebus > Nycticebus coucang. The sequence goes on from NC_069782.1 coordinate 50,530,705, forward strand.
CACTATCCCTGCCTGGGCTCCCAAGTATTTCACCACGTAGATACGTTATTATTGCATTTGGCTCCTCAAAGTTGTGTAGAGAACCAACTCCACTGGCACAAAAGCCTTCATAATATCAGACTTCCACCAACATGAAGCAGTTTCAGGATAATTGGAAACGATTTGCATATAAGGAAAACAAACATGCTTTGGGGAAAATTGTGGGATAGCACATTGTCAGACCATTATATTTTTGGAGGGCTATTAACCAAGAGTTATTCTTATCCTGTACCCAAGTTTCAATATTTTCTGGCTAAGAAACAACAAAGTTCATGGATACTTTAGACTGGTGACAGGTGAGTTATAATAGGCACATCATTAGAATTTATTTAGACAAAAGGTAGAACATACAGACACAAACAGAAAACCACTTCAAACACTTGGCCTGATTCTATGCAGTCCCAGAATGATATTTCTCTGATGAAATCTTCAGAAGTTCTAGTTGCAACTTGTGGGCCTGAATCTCAGATTTGTCATCTGTCACTTGGAGATGACACCCTAAGGGATGCTGATGAGATAACAGATCAGAGAGTATTTTGTATAGAGCTGCACATCCAGAGTTTTCTGGCAGACCAGAAATTGTATGGAGACCAGGACCACCTGGGATAGATACAGCAAACAGAAAGTGTTCGATGAGTATTTGTTGAATGGATGAATAAATTAATGAAAAAATAAAGAGAATAAATACATTACCAACGCTTTTTCAATGGGGAAATATCTACCATATTTGATCCTTCTGCCTATCACATTAAGAATAGAATTTATAAATAGCCAAAGTTTCAAGCAAGTAAAAGATCTCTTAGGAATCAACATTATAAAGGTCAATCACTTTAAACTGTGCAGGCCAAAATGCACCTAAAAATGTACTGACCTTTTAAACTATATTTTAATTATATACAAAGTACATTACATATAATATGTACACATATAAACATGTATACACACATATATATTATACATTATACTTCTCTCATCCTCACCCATTTCTTTAGATCCATATGGCTGCAAAGCCCGTAGTTGGACTCAGCCTAGTCCTCGGAGCTCTTCAGCCTGGTTGGCATTCTTGCCTTATTGCCTGACATTAATGTATAGCTGGCGAATGACACTGTCATATCACAGGGGAGTCACCAGTGGGGTAGAGATGATTATACACAACATACACACATATGTTATCTATTATACTCTGCATACAATACATTATGTAGATAATGTGCAGAGATCTCATTCATCTCACCTCCCCCTCACAGTCCTCTCACTGTGCATATATCCTTTTGACTTACTTCCTTTCCTTCACTTTTCTTCTGTTATTTACTTTATTAACTGAAATGAATTAAAAATTGAAGAATGCTTTTATTATTTTTTCACAGTTGAATAAAGACTTAAACTTGTAATGTTTAATTTTTTTGTTTGTTTTTTTATTTCAGATTAATGTGAGGGTACAAATGATTAGGTTACACTGTTTGCATTTGTGAGGTGAAGTCCCTGTTGTAGTTATGTCCTATACCAGCAGGCGTGCCATATACCTTTACATTGTGCCAAATAGGTAGGAACACACCCATCCCCCCTCCTCCCATTCCCACCATCTTGAATTGAGTTGAGTTTTTCTCTTGTGTGGATGTGTATTGTCTACTGGCTCCATATTAGTATTGAGTACAGTGGATTCTTGATTTTCCATTCTTGTGATGCCTTATTAAGAAGAATGTGTTTCGATTCCATCTAGGTTAAAACAAAAGATGTAAAGGCTCCATCTTTTTAGTGGCTGAATAGTGTTCCATAGTATACATATACCACAGCTTGTTAATCCACTCCTGCATTGATGGGCATTTAAGTTGTTTCCACATCTTGGTGGAATTGTAAATTGAGCTTCAATAAACAACCTAGTGCAAATGTTCTTATGATACAATGATTTTTCCTTTTTTTCTGGGTAGATGCCTAGTAATGAGATTGAGAGATCAAATGAGAGTTCTAATTTGAGTTCTTTGAGGATTCTCCACACTTCTTCCCATAGAGGCTGCATTAGTTTACAGTCCCACCAACACTGTAAAAGTGTTCCCTTCTCCCCACACCCACACCAGCATCTGCAGCTTTGGGACTTTGTGATTTGGGACATTCTCCTGTGGTTAGGTGATATCTCAGAATGGTCTTGATTTGTATTTCTCTGATGATCAGGTCAATGAGCATTTTTTCATGTTTGCTGGCCATTTGTCTGTCTTCTTCAGAGAAGTTTCTACTCATGTCTCTTGTCCAGTGATATATGGGATTGTTTGCTCTCTTTTTTTTCTTTCTTTTTTTTTTGGTTGATAAATTTCAATTCTCTGTAGATTCTAGTTATCAACCCTTGTCAGATTCATAACATGGAAATATCTCTTCCCATTCTGAAGGTTGTCTATCTGCTTTAATTGTTGTATCCTTAGCTGTGCAGAAGCTTTTTAGCTTAATTAAATCCCATTTCTTTATTTTTGTTTTTGTTATAAACGATTAATTTTTTAAAGTAGGCAAGTTCAATATTTCAAAAAGTTTGTCCTCAGGAAAACTCTGAATATAATTAGTTTCACTTTTTCAGGAAATCAGAAGACATTGAGTTTAATTTTATAAATTAAAAATGTCCTCCTTCTAATTTGGAAGGTAAATTGTGCTACTGTCACTCAGACTGTCACCACCTCTCCAGGGTTATCCCAGGCAGCCTCCTAAATCATCTCCACACCTTTGGTTACTCCCCTGCAGCATTACTATGGTCATCCACCAGCAATGCAGTAACAGTCCGGCAATGAGGTCAGAATGCCAACTAGACCCAAGAGCTCTGAACTCTAGTCTGAGCCCAACTACTGTCCAGCCATATGAATTTAAAGAGATGGCTCAGTGAGTAGGGTGCCAGCCCCATCTACTGAGGATGGTGGGTTCAAACCCAACCCTGGCCAAACTGCAACAAAAAAATAGCCGGGCGTTGTGGTGGGCGCCTGTGGTCCCAGCTCCTCGAGAGGCTGAGGCAAGAGAATCACCTAAGCCCAGAATTTGGAGATTGCTGTGAGCTGTGTGATGCCACAGCACTCTACTGAGGGCAATAAAGTGAGATTCTGTCTCTATAAAAAATAATGATAAAAAAGAAATGGATTAGCATGAGAGACATGTTTCAATGGTTTCAAAAACAAAATGGGAATAGAAATAATTAACTAATTCTGCTGAGTTCACAGATTTGTTATGAAACTCAAAGTTAATATAAATAAAAATATTTTATAGTGTATAAAATGTATAAATAAGAAATGTTATTAAATTTTAGCTTAGAATGCACTACCTTTAAGTGGCATTGCACAGCAGTGAAAAGCACAGATTCAGAGTCAAATTTCTACTCAGTAGCTATATGACTGTGACCATTTAATATGTGTGCCTCTGTTTCCCCTTCTGTAAATAAGAAGTATAATTGTATTTATAGAGTTATTGTGGTAACTAAATGAGTTAATACCACACAAAGCACTTAAAATGGTTTCTGTTTGAAGAAAGCATTTCAAATTGTATATAAAACCAGCACATTTTACCCCATAATTGCATTAATGTACACAGCTATGATTTAATAAAAAAAAATTTTTAAATGGTTTCTGACTAGAGTTAAGTCCTACATTCGTATTGATTATTATTACCATTATCGTTATCATATTACTCTCTGGCTCAAAAGTCTATTGTCAATTCTCTGCCTGGCATTCACAGCTGTCCATAATCTTATCTTTCCTCCATTTTCCTTCCACTTCTAAACACAGGCCAGTTGTGCTCTGGCTTGACTAGTTTTTCCAGGGCCCTGCAGTCAGTCCTGAATTCTTACCTTACTAATTGAGCATCCCTTATCTGAAATGCCCTTTTCTCTCTGATCTATCCATTAATCAAGTCTTACCTCCCCAATCACATGAGCCATGCTTTTCCCTTTCTCTGAATTACAATGGCAGTTTTAATCCAGATGGTTCTCCCAGAATTTTAATCACATACTTTTTTGTACTGCTTCTTATACTTAATAATTTACTGTCTTGTTCACCCACAAAGGTACTTTTCTCTTGCTTCTGAGGACTGTTCCCCAACCACTGTAATTCTGAAGACTGAGGCCCTCTTTTGTAGCCATGGTGCCCGTGCCCAGTTCATCTCACCTTGAAGTACGTCAAACCTCAGTGGAGAAGGAAAGCCTTCCTCTCTTTGGCACAGAGCTGTTAGTGTGAGCTTGGTGCTGTGAATAGCCATGGCCCCAGCCCATGGAAAAGCCAGGGTGAGGGAATGAAGGAAGCCCAGAGAGGCATAAACAAGAGGCAAAAAGTGGGGACCTGGCTGTTGCCCTTATAACTGGCTCTCCCCAGCTTTCCAACTCCTTCCTTATTGTGTTACACGCATATATGTCAGTGAAGTCCCCTCTTGTGCTTTTAACTAGTTTAACCATTAACAGTCTGGCAAAGATATCGACAAACATGTCTTTTCCTTATTGACAGGCCTCTGTCCCACAGCAGGCTATTTTCAGCTTTAATCATATGACTTGTCCTTGTTCATTATCCATATACCATTGAAGAGCAACCAAAGTAAGTGACTCACTGCTGACGCATGGCAATTCTTGAGCAGCCATTAATTAGCAAAATAGCACTTGAACATAAATTGTTAAGGAGTGGCAGCAAATAAAGCTGTAATCGGAATTCTTTTCCCTCCCTTCTGTGTGTGCACCTTTGTGAATTGCTTTAGGCAATTTCCAACTTTAATTTAGAGCTTATCAGGGAAACCAAGTATTACATTAATCTTTAAGAACTGAGACTAAGTGTGCTTTACCCTCTGCATTCTCTTCCAGAAGCAAGAGATGACCTGAGCCACACACATTCATCTTCTCCAGTCTGCTGAGAGTCCCAGACCCTCAGGTGCAAGGACCAGGTAGTTGAACTTGGTGTCATCTTTAAGGAGTGCGATAAGCAGGGACCGAGCGTATGCCAGGAGCCAGACCTGGTACAAACCAGGGGAAATATAAGAAATAAAAAAACTCATGTTTAAACATTCATTGTCAGCTTCTCTGCCCATATATTTTAGCCTTGACCAGTTTGGTGTGTTCCAACTTCCACCTGAAAAAAGAAAAGAGAAAAACCCACATGTATTTAAAACTTTGCTCCACTGTCTACTTCCAGGGCAACCCAAACTAAGATAATGCCCTTAAAAAGCATACACTCTAGTGGGGAAGACCAGCCTGCAAATAATACATTTTTAATAAAGCAGTGAGGAATACAGAAACAGAAAAATAGAGGCATCTATTCTACGTAATTCTAAAAGCTTCAGCCACAAAGAACTCAACCACGGGATTCACAGTAAGTGCAACTTCATGTAACAAGGTCTGAGGGGAGAATGCGGTGAGTCCTGCCTTGTGTTTCCACTGCTGTTACTGCCCCGTTCCCTTCTGACATGTGGTCTCCCTTCCCTGAAACCTGGTTGAGGCCTTAGTAACACTATCCCCTAAAAGTGAGATTCCATTTAGTGGTAGATTTTTCCAGGGAATTCATTGAAATAATAAAAAATAATTATTTAGTCATATTCTACTACAGTATAATCTATTATGATACTTCTCTAAGCTAAGATATATTAAAAACCAGACCTAACTCATGTAGTGTAGAAGAGGATCTTTGAACAAAAGATGTTAATCTCCTCCTCCTTTACCTTTCAGATAAGGGCATTTTCATTCTACCTCACCAGCTTCGTTTTCAGTTGGAATCTAATTGGTCACACTGCAGCTCATGTCGGCCTCTCTGGGAAGTTGACTTTCAGACAGAGTTATATGTGCAGGCTGTGCTCTGGGGAAGAAAAAGAAAACAAGATTAGATGTGGGGGGGGGGGGTGTCACACTGCAAAGCAAGTTGACTCCAGAGGAAGCTCTGAAGCAAACAAGGCTTGTCAGAAGTCAGCCTGTGTTGAGTCAAAATGGCCATGCCCAGACCAGTCATTGGCTATGAGCTGCCCAGGAGAGCGGCCTGGGGTGAGCACTTGGTTCCCTGCTGCTGACAATTCCCGGCTGCTGTGGCCCCAAGCCCTTTATTTGGGGCATCACCTGTGGCTCAAGGAATAGGGCACCGGCCCCATATACCGGAGGTAGCAGGTTCAAACCCAGCCCCAGCCAAAAAAAAGGGTGGGGAGGAGAGCGGGATTTGACTATTCATCACTCATTGAGACCTTTCTAATCCCCTAGCTACATCCACTTTTGTAGAAACATTGGTTTTTTTGGGGGGGGTGAGGGTGGGAGGGGTGAGCGTGGAGGTTGTTTTTTTTTTTTTAGCCAGAGCCTTACTCTGTCACTTAGGCTAGATTGCCATGGCATCAGCCTAGCTCACAGCAACCTCAAACTCCTGAGCTTAGGCGATCCTTCTGCCTCACCCTCACAAGTAGCTGGGACTACAGGTGCCCACCGTGACTCCCAGTGAATTTTTCCATTTTCAGTAGACACAGGGTACCATTTTGCTCAGGCTGGTCTCAAACACCAGAGCTCAAGCAATCCTTTCCTGCCTTGGCCTCCCAGAGTGCTAGGATTATAGGCATGAGCCCCTGTAACCAGACCCATGGGAGCATATTTTAAAGGTTAGAGGCTGGAAAGCTATTTAGTATCAGTAATTCCTCACAATTGCCCCTTCTTCTCTCCTTAGGTTTCCAAGGCTTTTACCGACATGTGAAATTCCCAAATACATTTTCTGATATAAGCTGTCTGTTATCAATTGAACTAAAGTATGAGACTGGGATTTTATGGCATAAATAACCAAATTTAGGGTTAAGGTTAGTGTCAGGCTGGGACATTGAATCAGATGGCCCAGTAGACTCAGGCCTAACGGTCAAGTTCAGGTCATCTAGGACAATCTGGTTATTTGAGTCTTCAAGGCACCCATCAAATTACTGGCATTAGTCTGTGTCCCTAGGGCCAAATCCCTGTACCACATTTGGAGAGGTCTCTGGGTGACTGAACCAGTCTGTCCCAAAAAGAACTCTTTAAACTGTAGGAAAAGATGGGGCTTTGCATGTTTTGTATTAACCTGGATGGAGCTGAAATACATTCTTCTTAGTAAAATATCACAGGAATGGAAAAGCAAGTAGCCAACGTATTCAATACTAATATGAAGTATGTTGATCAGTTGGCGAACTAATACACATCCACACAGAGAAAAATTCAACTCAATTCAAGTTGAGGGGGGACGAAGGGGGGTGGGTGTACTCCCACATAACAGGCACAATGTAAGGGCACATGGCACACCTCTTGGGTGAGGCTCACAACTACAACAGGGACCCTCCCTAACAATGCAAACATTATAACCTAATCATTTGTACCCTCATATTAATCTGAAATTTTAAAAATAATAACAAAATAAAATACACATTAAAAAAAAAAAAAGAAAGTTGGGCGGCACCTGTGGCTCAGTGAGTAGGGCACCAGCCCCATATGCCGAGGGTGGCGGGTTCAAGCCCAGCCCCGGCCAAACTGCAACAAAAAATAGCTGGGTGTTGTGGCGGGCGCCTGTAGTCCCAGCTGCTCAGGAGGCTGAGGCAAGAGAATTGCTTAAGCCCAGGAGTTAGAGGTTGCTGCGAGCCGTGTGACGCCACTGCACTCTACCCAAGGGTGGTACAGTGAGACTCTGTCTCTACAAAAAAAAAAAAAGAAAGCTCCTTTCAGGTGACTATAGGTTTGAGTGTGTCACTCTGACCCTTCTAATGCCGACTCACAGCCCTGCTAGTGCCTGAGGGTGGAGGGTAAAGGGCACTCAGACAGCCCAGCACCAAGGATGTGGATTTTGCGTGCTCAGGTAACTAGATATACCTGGCAGCTACGAGAAGCATAATTTGCCCCAAGTCTCTGCCCTTCCAATTATGTTCCCTGTGCTCAATTACCGCTTTCTAAGAATTTCCTCTGCTCTATCATGGAGCCCTGGCTGGCAGCAAAGATTCCCACAGGAAAAGACATGAAAGAATCTGTGCATTTAGTGCCACACTTTGAAATTTAAAATGATCTAAACAAAATAGGCTGTTGTTATAACTAATTATATACTGGGTTTGGAAATGAACTTTGCCCCTAGTTCAAAGTGAAAAATTACATATACATATGCATTTATTATTTTCTAGGATACCCACCCTGCATTATTTCAAATTCCAAGTTTTCCTCAGTTTGTTCTCTCTTTACCAAAATAGTCAAACAAAACAAAGATAAAGATAATACAAAAACAAAGGGACATGAATAATTGGAATGTCTCTTCAGTCAGAAGTATTTTTGCTTCCACTAAAGGATTACACTGTGATAAACATTATTACCCTCAAGATCAATGGAATGAAGGATCTGCCAAATCTAACTCAATGCCAGGAAAATCTATATTGTATTTACAGATTTCAGATGGAAAGATCCAGCATTCATAACACAAAGCATTTGTATTCTCTTTTCTCCACTCTCCCCTCGATTTCCTTCCAAAACCAAAACTATTTACAAGACTTATTGGCAGAAAGCTTCTTGTTCTTAGAGCTGATACTGTAATCGCCAAGTGGAGTACTTTGAGGATTGTACATCAGCCATCCTTAAAACCGAGACTCAGGCAGCCACTCATCCTGGGCCTGTTCCTGTCACGCCATTCTTCCTGAAAGAACTATTATTGAAATACATTACCCCGCCTATGTTATGTGCAGACAAACTGCATAGATCAAATGGATTTGTAAACATTTATTGGCTGTTTGGGTAAAGCTGTGCAATGTGATTACGGATCCAAACTCTGCCTTCTTTAGCCATGCAAAATGCTCCAGGTCAGTTTTTACATTTTAGCAGCTTATTAAGCTTCTAGATGCTGTGATTCCATCAGCTTCATGGAATCCACTTTGGTATGGCTATGCTGACACAGAAATGACAAAGGACAAATAGATCCAAATTAGTCAGATGCAGTCACACTAGCATACCACTTTACCCTTCATTTACTTCTGAATTTGGATACATCCTATACAGGTTTATTTGTATCCAGAAGACCCAGAATGGCCCTTCTGATGAATTTAGCAGCCAAATGAATCATGGCTATTTAGAGGAAAGTAGGAGGAATCTTGCTAAGAACTAATCTGTCATCAATTTTCAGATTGATGTCACCCTACCATGTACGGGACAGGGTCAGTGACCCAGCTAATGACTCAATAAATGGAAATGAGCCTGCACTTTGGTAGAATGATTGGGTCCTGTTCACAATATGTCTTGGAGAGGTTAAGTGCAACCAGAAGAAAGAGTGGTCATTTCCATTTCAAGGGGCCTATTATTCACCTGATCCCAAAGGGACTAGCAGACAGCAATTTTCAGAAATCTATGTTTATTTATCTTCTCCCTCAGGGGAAGTAGCAGGGCTAGCCAGAGAAGACAAATAACCGTGACAACTACAAATGCACCGTGTTGACCTGGTTGGACCTACTGGGAGCAGCTCTCATGCTGCACTTCACTGACCTCTGTGCAATCAAAAGCTGGAACTAGACAAGTTGTTAGCTTTGTGTTAAATGTTCAGAGCCCTACAGTGAAAACAAAAATCTAGGAATAAGATAGCTTACATTAGTGACCAAGCAAGGAGTATAAAGAGTCTTAACAGCAGTCATCTTTTGCTGCTATTGAAAAAATAAAGAGAGGGTACAGAATTAAATAACATTTGAGTAATTACTGTGTGTGTATAATGGAAATTGTACATTTTCTCATTTACTCTTCACAACACACCTGAGACAGCATGACTTTTATCCCTGTTTGATAAATGCAGGAAATGAGACATAAGGAGATGAAGCAACCTGCCTAGGGGGCCATAGTCTATAAATGGGATATAAGAGCAGAAAACTAAGTTCCTGAACTCATCCTAGAAAAAGTGCTCCATACCTCACAGGTGAGGCTCAGTGGGGGCACCTCTGAGGTATCCCCTTGGAATGCTAGGCACTGATGCCGGCACCCAGTCCCGTCGCCAAAGTACTTTTTCTAGGATGAGTTCACAAACTCGATTGTCAGGCCTCAAATGATGAAGGCTCTGATAGACATTCCAGAAAAAGTGTTCCAAAATTACTCTGAAGTGTGGACTAGCACTGTGATAGGTTCATAGCTTCCCAAGGGGAGTCCCACAAAGGTGACCACAGTGATACTCGGCAATGAGGTACATAGCACTGTTAACCCTGGGAATCTAACTCCAAACGCTGATTTCTTAGCCCCTATGTAAAGTAAGATCTGATGCGAGTAGGTTATTTAAAGATTTTGTTAACATTTAATATCTCTAAGAAAAAAATGTTGTAAAGAGCCAGTTAATATAAGCTCATTCACATCTTCACCATCTATGGAAATCTCTGTATCTCCACATACTTTCCTGAGATTTCTGAAACAATGTGCCCTTTTGGAAAACATCTATTTAAAGATTTATTACTGTTGTTAATATTAGTACCAAATAAAAATCAAAGTGATGGCTACTGAATGGTTTTCAGAAAACTAAACAGTCTTTGAACCTATCTTGAGTCTGAACTCTGGATTTCAATATATGTCTTAAAATATGGTAATGTAAATTTTCCACTGATACATTTGTTTGGCTAAATTTGAGTTTACATAAATATTAACCTAAGAAACCATGTCTGGGTCTATACACATGAAATCATTACATTTCCTTGTCAGTTACCACTATAAATTCCACATGCTAATAAGAGAGTTGAAGTCAGGCTTGTATTAATCAGATTTTCTTGCTATATTACTAAGTAGAAACATGACAAAATGAAATCAGCTGCCAAGTTATGTATCTAAGGGAGAAGAATTCAAACTGCACATAATTAATCTTTATTAATTTCATAATAAAGAAATCACCATTTCATAATCCAAAAAATAAAAATCCGTGTCTGTGGACCTAAAGATTCTCAATGCAATCTGTGGTCATAATTACCTTCTGCTATGTAACAAATATTCCATAAATTAATGATCTAAAGCAACAGTGATTTGTTATTTCTTATAATTCTGTGTTTTTTTCCTGGACAGCTCCTCTGTTGGTTGTTCCTGGGTGGCTTACTCAGGCATCAGCAAGGCAGGCCGCTGGTGGGAGGTCCAAGATGGCTTCACAAGTCTGGCAGTTGGTTCTAGCTGTTGCACGGGACATCTCACTCTGCCTCCTCATGGTCCCTCATCCCCTCCAGTCACCTACACCAACCTCTGCACAAGAGGATCTCAGGAAAACATATCAAGAAACAGGAGGTAAAAGTTTCTCAAGGTCTTTTCAAAACAAAGCTGGCCCAAATTCAAGGAGAAAAGACAAGAGACTTTCTCTCTGAATTATAGAAACAGCAAAGATACATTTCAAAAGAGCATGAATATTAGATGGGAAGAATTTATGGCCATGAAACAATTTACCACAGACACACAAAAGAGTCAACTGGATTGACTGTGTGAAGGTCCACATTTCAATATCCTAGATGCAATGGTCTACCATAACTCTGTAAGAGGTGACCCTGGGGAGAAACAGAGGAAAGACTGCATGAATCTGCATTATTTTTTATAACTACATGAACATTTGCAACTAGCTCAAAATTTAGAGTTCACTTTTTTTTTTTAAGCCAACCAGAAAGAGTCTCCTCATAAAAAGTGTTGTAAATGAAATCAAATTCTCTATCATGACATTTTATCAGTCCATGGTGAGGTCATAGGTAAAAAGACACAGCCATGTATCAAAACATTTGTTCAACAAGTAAGTTTTGAGTAACCCCTTTCCTGATGGAGTATTACCTCCCAGTATTTATTAATTCCAAAATCTCTCTAGGAAGCCGAGGCTGGAGCTCAAGAGTTCAAGACCAGCCTGAGCAAGAGCAAGACCCCATCTCTACTAAAAACAGAAAAACTAGCTGGGTGTTGTGGCAGGCGCCTATAGTCCCAGCTACTTGGGAGTCTAAAACAAGAGGATCACTCAAGCCCTGGAGTTTGAGGTTGCTTGAGCTGTGATGCCACGGCACTCCACCCAGGGTGACAGAGTAAGACTCCATCTCAAAAAACTAAAATAGGCTCAGCACCTGTAGCACAGTGGTTACGGTGCCAGCCACATGCACCAAGGCTGGTGGGTTTGAGCTCAGCCCAGGCCAACTAAGCAACAATGACAACTGCAACCAAAAAATAGCTGGGCATTGTGGTGGGCGCCTGTGGTCCCAGCTACTTGGGAGGCTGAGGCAAAAGAATTGCTTGAGCCCAGGAGTTTGAAGTTGCTGTGAGCTGTGACACCACAGCACTCTACTGAGGGTGACATAATGAGACTCTGCCTCAAAAAACTAACTAAATAAGTAAAATTATCTTTAAAAATAAATAAATAAAATAAAATATTCCAAAATCTGTGACAAACCACAGAAAGGAATAAGAGTGAAGATCCTAGACCTGACAATGAAATAGTCAGTGAGAAGATGCCACCACCAGGTATGGAGAGAGTAAATATGTTCAGAGCCTTCATTCTAGAACATTACAGTCTTCCAGGAAATGTACTGTAACTTTCTTCTGAAATAATGAAGAGACTCTGCAGGCTAGTGCTTTTCCTCTATATCTTGACTCCTATTATCCAGAAACACAGGATAGTCCACACATTCCTCAACTTACGTGAGTTAGCACTTTGCTCCTTAGTTCTCCTCTCCACTGCCCCTTCCTCATCTGCCAGCCCCAACTTGCCAGCCCAAATTTGACAAGGATAATGTGGTGTGTTCTACTATTTTTATACACCTCGCATCCACTCACCATTTTTCTCTGAGAACACTCCTGTGGGTTGCTGGAGGCCAACCCCCACTCAAGTAAGAAGGTGGCATGTGACCAGCAGGAATTTAACAGCACAGTTGGGAACAGAAAGATGACTGAGCTGGCCAAGAAGGGTCAGGCCTAGGATGGTCATCAGCACCCAGGAGCATCTGTTTCTGCTGTGGTGTGTGTGTGTTTATTTATTTATTTATTGTGGGGGATTCGTTGAAAAATTGGCTTACATTTACTGCATTTGTTAAATAAAGTCCCTCTTATAATTGTGTCCTGCCCCCAAGAGTTGTGACCCTCCCTACCCCTTCCCTCTTCCCCTCTCCCCACTTGCTCATTCCCCTACCCCCTCCCTTGTATTAGCTCATCTATGCCCCAGAAATGATCACATATCTGGGGCCTGTGGACCAGATAAGTTGGTATTTAAAATTAACCATGACACTCAAGGTAGAAATAACAAATCTTAGCAAATTTCTTTGCTAAGATTGGATTCTTGCTTCTCCACTCTTGTGATGCTTTACTAAGAAGAAAGTGTTCCACCTCCGTCCAGGTTAATACAAAATATGTAAAGTCTCCATTTTTTTTTTTTTTTAGTGGCTGAATAATATTCCATGGTATACAAATACCACAGCTTGTTAATCCATTCCTGGGTTGGTGAGAATTTAGCCATTGTAAATTGAGCTGTGATAAATAGTCTAGTGCAAATGTCCTTATGATAAAAGGATTTTTTTTCTTCTGAGTAGATGCTTATTAATGGGATTGTAGAATCAGATGGAAGGTCTAGTTTGAGTTCTTTGAAGATTCTTCATACTTCCTTCCAAAAAGTTTGTATTAGCTTGCAGTCCCACCGTCTACTGTGGTGTTTAAAGGTCAGGATGAGAACCAGGAGCTGCCGAGTGGATGTTGCCAATACTAATTGTAAGCTGGCCTGGAAATGATGGCAGGAGGAAGGAAGGCCAAGCAGAGAGAGTAGGTCATGGTGACCATAATTGAAACTCTGGCTTCATCCATCCCAGATCCCCCCTCAGACTTTCTTATTACATAAGATAATAAAATTCTATTTTGGCGTAAGCTAGTTTGAGGTAAGTTCTCTTCAGTCATGACAATGAGTGTCCTAATCAATACAAAAGAGGTGGATACAGAGGATCTGGGAAACCAGGACAGAGGACTGGACAGGAGAATAACAACCAAATTTTTGAAGATGAATAAAAACTTAGCTGCTGTGTACTAGCTTTTTTGTCTTCTCCGGCATCTGAGGCAAGAAGCTACCTTACTATTCCACAGGGAGAACCAGCAGCTCTGTCTCAGAATTTGATGAAATTATACCAGGATTCTATTATGATATGATCTCCCTAACTGAGGAAGACACAGTCTAATTGCTCAACAATTTTAAAGGTTGGTATTTAGTACCAAAACGAAAAAGGAGCATCTGTGTGTTTATAGAATATTAAGGAGACAGATAACAGCACAGGATGACCCAAAACATCAAACAAGATGTTTTGGATACAAATATTTAAAATACAATTCCTGGATTAGAGGAACAAATGTCCCACCAAGTATATCATTCAAAGTTCTCCAGATAAATAAATCCACTAAGACAGGTGCACAGAGAGAAAGAGACTCACTTTAAAGATTTAGCTCACAAGACTATGGAGGCTGACAGGTACAAGATCTGAAGGGTAGGCCATCACCCTAGAGACCCAGGAAGACGGTGATTGCTGCAGGACAAACCTGTCTGCTGATGGAATTCTCCCTTACTTGGAGAGTCAGTCTTTTGTTGTATTCAGGCCTTTAACTGATTAAATGAGGCCTAACTGCATATGGAAAGCAATGCTTTACTCAAAGTCCACTAATTGAAGTGTTAATCTCATATAAAACACCTTCACAGAAACATCCATGATATTATTTGACCACATATTTGGGGCCTGTGGACCAGATAAGTTGGTATTTAAAATTAACCATCACACTGAGGATAGAAACAACAAATCTTAGCAAATTTCTTTTCTTCATCAACTAAATTTTTCCTGCTCACAAATCCAGATCTACAGGAAAAGAACATACTAGCAAGCTATCACTGACTTCCACATCTAAAGGACTCAGAAAGCATTGTTGGGTATAATAGGAAGAGTAATGTCTCAGAGGTAAAAAAAAAAAAAAAAAACCTTGAGTTCTCACTTTACCAAGTCATTTCACCAAGCTGGATTTCAATTTCCTAATCTCCAGGGTGAGGGAGTTAGAACTACTAACCTATAGGGTGCTTTCTCACTCTAACAAGCATTCTGTTATGTGCCGGTTTTAATCTTCTCTCTCATCTCGGACCACCAACCTTGCTCTTTCCTAGAATCTCTATAGTCTATATTTATAATACTTGCTGAAAATGCCAAATTGGATATTGTTCTCTTTTCTAGCTCCAACCTTTATGCTATTTAAATAAAAGTAGGACATGCGCTGCTGAGAATGGCAGTGAAGGGGTCCGTGGGCGTTGGCAGCAGCCTTGCCAAGGTGACACTGAGCTGCTACAGACAGCCCACACTAGGATTTTCTCAGCTATTTCAGGTGAAAGTTTTGCTTTTTTAAAGGACAACTACTTAGCTCCAAAACACAGAACTGATGGGGAAAAAAAAATCCCCTAGCTTTTCCCTTAGAGCTTGTGTGCTCTTGAGAAATTTCATCCCAGGGGAAAAAGATATTTCAAAATAATCAAGAAAAATGTGAAGGCAATAATGTCAAGGAGATGATGGAATAGAAGGTATCTCTCTTGTATTCTCCATGAAGCAGCAATAATTTCACAGTCATCCATGAACAGGAGTACCTTTATATAGCCTTGGGATTTAGGTAGGAAATGGTAAAAATTGTTGGAGCCCAAGACAGAGGAGGGTCATTTTGACAGGGAAGACCCACACCCAGTTGACAAACTCACCAACTGTGGTCTTGGCTCCAGACCCAGAAACAGCCTCATTCTCTTATAGACTCAACTACAACCTCGTTTGGCCTTGATCCTGCCACCAGATTATCTGCCATGGAGTAATCATGCCTACTCATGCCTTGGGTGACAGGTCTGTTGACTTCACTGCTGTCTAAGGATGACCCTGTACCTCAGCTCCAGCATTTCTCAATTACAGTGTGACAGGAGTCCTGCCTATCACGGACTGGAAGAGTATATACCCATCCATGCCCCAGCAGACAGGCACAGCCATCAAGGTCAAGCTTCAGCCCCTCTCAGCTACAGTGTGGGAATAGACCTGCACCTTAGGGACTCACTAGAAGACACACCCATCACTGCCCCCAGAGGCAGCCTTGCAGACCTCAGGTATGGCAGCCCTGTAACTCAATTCCAGCCCCTCTCAGCCATGGTAGAGAGCCAGTACCAACTGCCCAAGGAACCAACACAGTGACCCTGTGGGAGCCCTCTCAGATACTAAGAAGAAGATAAATTATTAACATACCTGATAACAGAACTGTCACCTGTGGACCCTGAAGCACACTGTCATCCCAGTACCAGTCCTACTGACCGAGGTCTCAGAAGTAGTCCATTTCACTGAAGAACCAGACAGAATTTATGCAAAATCCTGTCCCTGAAAACAGGCCCACCAAATACAGACTCCACTGAAGACCCAATAGCAGCCATGTGATCCAGCTCTAACCCATTTGACCACAATTCCAGAGATAATGCCATTAGCCCAGAAACTTGACAGAAGACTTTTACCTACCAAATCTAGACTGTGAAGCTGGAAGAGGCAAAGGAGAGCAAGATGGCGCCGAGTAACAGCTTCATCCATCTGGGCACTGAGAGTCTGGGGAGATAGGACTCCAGGAATCTCTGGCTGGTGGGATCTGCCTATCATCACCCCTGTGAGGATACAGGAAGTCAGCGAGAGACTTCTGGACCCCAAGAGGAGGACTAAAACAGTGGAAATCCGGCAAGTAGTCGCGTGTGTTCAATCAGTCTAAAGCCGCCCGCAACTTCCACAGGCACGAGAACTTAAAGAGCAAGAGGAAGTGAAAGGAAAATTAGGGCAAGGAAACACATAAAAGAATCACTCATGAGGAAGAATCAGCAGAAAACTCCAGGCAACATGAAGAACCAGTCCAGAACAACCACGCCAAGGAACCATGAGGTAGCTACTGCAGAGGATTCCACCTACAAGAAATGTTAGGAATGACAGAAAGGGAATTTAGAATACACATGATGAAAACAATGAAAGAAATGATGGAAACAATGAAGGAAACTGCTAATAAAGTGGAAAATAACCAAAAGGAAATCCAAAAACAGAATCAAATAAGAGATGAACGATATGAAGAATATAAAAAGGATATAGCAGAGCTGAAGGAACTGAAACAGTCAATTAGGGAACTTAAAGATGCAATGGAAAGTATCAGCAACAGGTTAGACCATGCAGAAGAAAGAATTTCAGAGGTAGAAGACAAAGTTCTTGAGATAACTCACATAGTAAAAGAGGCAAAAAAGAAGAGAGAGAAAGCAGAACATTCACTGTCAGAATTATGGGACTTTATGAAGCGTTCCAACATACGAGTTATAGGAATACCAGAAGGGGAAGAACAATGCCCCAGAGGAATGGAAGCCATAATAGAGAATATTATAAAAGAAAATTTCCCAAATATCACCAAAGATTCTGACACACTGCTTTCAGAGGGATATCGCACCCCAGGTCACCTCAACTCTAACCGAGCTTCTCCAAGACACATTGTGATGAACCTGTCCAAAGTCAAGACCAAAGAAAAGATTCTGCAAGCTGCCAGGAGTAAGCGCCAGTTGACCTACAGGGGCAAATCCATCAGAGTGACTGCAGACTTCTCTAATGAAACTTTCCAAGCATGAAGACAATGGTCATCTACCTTTAATCTACTTAAACAGAACAATTTCCAGCCCAGAATTCTGTACCCTGCTAAGCTAATCTTCAAAATTGATAGAGAAATCAAATCATTTACAGATATACAAACATTGAGGAAATTCACCACAACAAGACCAGGTCTACACGAAATACTTCAACCTGTTCTGCACACTGACCACCACAATGGATCAGCAGCAAGGTAAGAACTCAGAAATTAAAGTACAGAACCTAACCTCCACACTGATGCAAAAGATAAAACTAAGCAATGGACTCTCACAAAATAAGATGAATAGAATACTACCACATTATCAATTATCTCAATAAATGTTAATGGCTTGAATTCCCCACTGAAGAGACATAGATTGGCTGACTGGATTAAAAAACACAAGCCATCCATTTGCTGTCTGCAAGAAACACACCTGGCTTTAAAAGACAAATTAAAGCTCTGAGTCAAGGGTTGGAAGACAATTTTTTAGGCAAATGGAATTCAGAAGAAAAGAGGAGTTGCAATCTTATTTTCAGATACATGTGGATTTAAAGCAACTAAAGTCAAAAAAGACAAAGATGGTCACTTTATATTGGTCAAGGGAAAAATACAACAAGAAGACGTTTCAATTCTAAATATTTATGCACCCAATTTAAAGGCTCCCAGATTCTTGAAGCAGACCTTACTCAGTCTGAGCAATATGATATCTGATAATACCATAATAACAGGGGACCTTAACACTCCTCTTACAGAGCTGCACAGATACTCTAAAAAGAAATTAAACAAAGATACAAGAGATTTAAATGAGACCCTAGAACAACCGTGCTTGATAGACGCATATAGAACACTCCATCCCAAAGATAAAGAACATACATTCTTCTCACCATCCCATGGAACATTCTCCAAAATTGATCATATCCTGGGACACAAAACAAATATCAACAGAATCAAAAGAATTGAAATTTTACCTTGTATATTCTCAGACCATACGACACTATAGGTGGAACTCAACTCTAACAAAAACGCTCGACCCCACACAAAGGCATGGAAATTAAACAATCTTCTGTTGAATACCAGATGAATGCAGAAAGAAATAAAGCAGGAAATCATTAACTTCCTTTAGCATAACAATAATGAAAACACAAGCTACCAAAACCTGTGGATACTGCAAAAGCAGTTTTGAGAGGAAAATTCATCACTTTAGATGCCTACATTCGAAAAACAGAAAGAGAGCGCATCAACAACCTCACAAGCCATCTTATGGAATTGGAAAAAGAAGAACAATCTAAGCCTAAATTCAGTAGCAGAAAAGAAATATCCAAAATCAAACCAGAGATCAATGAAATTAAAAACAAAAGAATCATTCAGAAAATTAATGAAACAAGGAGTTGGTTTTTTGAAAAAAATAAATAAAATAGATAAACCATTGGCCAGAGAAAACAGAAACAGAAAAGTAAAATCTCTAGTAAACTCAATCAGAAATGATAAAGGGGAAATAACAACTGATCCCAGAGATACAAGAGATCATCTCTGAATACTACCAGAAACTCTATGCCCAGAAATTTGACAATGTGAAGGAAATGGATCAATATTTGGAATCACACCCTCTCCCTAGACTCAGCCAGGAAGAAATAGAGCTCCTGAACAGACCAATTTCAAGCACTGAGATCAAAGAAACAATAAAAAAACTTCCAACAAAAAAATGCCCTGGTCCAGATGGCTTCACACCACAATTCTATCAAACCTTCAAGGAAGAGCTTATTCCTGTACTGCAGAAATTATTCCAAAAATTTGAGGAAGAAGGAATCTTCCCCAACACATTCTATGAAGCAAACATCACCCTGATACCAAAACCAGGAAAAGACCCAAACAAAAAGGAGAATTTCAGACCAATCTCACACATGAATATAGATGCAAAAATTCTCAACAAAATCCTAGCCAATAGATTACAGCTTATCATCAAAAAAGTCATTCATCATGATCAAGTAGGCTTCATTCCAGAGATGCAAGGCTGGATTAACATACACAAGTCCATAACCGTGTCCACCATATTAACAGAGGCAAAAATAAAGATCACATGATCCTCTCAATAGATGCAGAAAAAGCATTTGATAAAATCCAGCATCCTTTTCTAATTAGAACACTGAAGAGTATAGGCATAGGTGGCATATTTCTAAAACTGATTGAAGCTATCTATGACAAACCCACAGCTAATATTTTACTGAATGGAGTAAAACTGAAAGCTTTTGCTCTTTTTATTTATTTATTTTTTTATTAAATCGTAGCTGTGTACATTAGTATGATCATGGGACACCATACACTTGGATCATTAGAACTGGAACCAGACAAGGTTGTCCTCTGTCACCTTTACTATTCAACATAGTTCTGGAAGTTCTAGCCAATACAATAAGGCAAGACAAGGAAATAAAGGGAATCCAAATGGGAGCAGAGGAGGTCAAACTCTACCTCTTTGCTGACGACATCATCTTATACTTAGAGAACAACAAAGACTCAACCACAAGACTCCTAGAAGTCATCAAAAAATACAGTAATGTTTCAGGATATAAAATCAATGTCCACAAGTCAGTAGCCTTTGTATACACCAATAGCAGTCAAGATGAGAAGCTAATTAAGGACACAACTCCCTTCACCATAGTTTCAAAGAAAATGAAATACCTAGGAATATACCTAACGAAGGAGGTGAAGGACCTCTATAAAGAAAATTATGAAATCCTCAGAAAGGAAATAGCAGAGGATATTAACAAATGGAAGAACATTATATGCTCATGGATGGGAAGAATCAAAATTGTTAAAATGTCTATACTTCCCAAAGCAATCTACCTATTCAATGCCATTCCTATCAAAATACCAACATCGTACTTTCAAGATTTGGAGAAAATGATTCTGTGTTTTGTATGGAACCGGAAAAAAACCCGTTTAGCTAAGGCACTTCTTAGTAATAAAAATAAAGCTGGGGGCATCAGCATACCAGATTTTAGTCTGTATTACAAAGCCATAGTGGTCAAGACAGCATGGTACTGGCACAAAAACAGACACATTGACACTTGGAATCGAATTGAAAACCAAGAAATGAAACTAACATCTTACAACCACCTAATCTTTGATAAACCAAACAAGAACATACCTTGGGGGAAAGACTCCCTATTCAATAAATGGAGTTGGGAGAACTGGATGTCTACATGTAAAAGACTGAAACTTGGCCCACACCTTTCCCCACTCACAAAAATTGATTCGAGATGGATAAAGGACTTAAATTTAAGGCATGAAACAATAAAAATCCTCCAAGAAAGCATAGGAAAAACACTGGAAAATATTGGCCTAGGGGAAGACTTCATGAAGAAGACTGCCATGGTAATTGCAACAACAAATATAAACAAATGGGACTTCATTAAACTGAAAAGCTTCTGTACAGCCAAGGAGACAACAGTCAAAGCAAAGAGACAACCTACACAATGGGAAAGGATATTTGCATATTTTCAATCAGACAAAAGCTTGATAACTAGGATCTATAGAGAACTCAAATTAATCCACATGAAAAAAGCCAATAATCCCATATATCAATGGGCAAGAGACATGAATAGAACCTTCTCTAAAGATGACAGACAAATGGCTAACAAACACATGAAAAAATTGTTCATCATCTCTATATATTAGAGAAATGCAAATCAAAACAACCCTGAGATATCATCTAACCCCAGTGAGAATGGCCCACATCACAAAATCTCAAAACTGCAGATGCTGGCGTGGATGCGGAGAGTAGGGAACACTTTTACACTGCTGGTGGGACTGCAAACTAGTACAACCTTTCTGGAAGGAAGTATGGAGAAACCTCAAAGCACTCAAGCTAGACCTCCCATTTGATCCTGCAATCCCAATACTGGGCATCTACCCAGAAGGAAAAAAATCCTTTTATCATAAGGACACTTGTACTAGACTATTTATTGCAGCTCAATTTACAATCGCCAAAATGTGGAAACAGCCTAAATGCCCACCAACCCAGGAATGGATTAACAAACTGTGGTATATGTATACCATGGAATACTATTCAGCCATTAAAAAAATGGAGACTTTACATCCTTCGTATTAACCTGGATGGAAGTGGAAGACATTATTCTTAGTAAAGCATCACAAGAATGGAGAAGCATGAATCCTATGTACTCAATTTTGATATGAGGACAATTAATGTCAATAAAGGTTATGGGGGGAGGAAAAGCAGAAAGAGGGATGGAGGGAGGGGGTGAGGCCTTGGTGTGTGTCACACTTTATGGGGGCAAGACATGATTGCAAGAGGGACTTTACCTAACAATTGCAATCAGTGTAACCTGGCTTATTGTACCCTCAATGAATCCCCAAAAATAAAAAAAAAAAAATAGCTGGAAGAGGCATTTTCTCCTTCAAATACACAGACATCAGTGCAAGGCTACGTACATCACAGAGAATCAGTCAAACATAACACCAACACAGAAAACTAACAAGGCTCCAGCAACTTGCCCCAAGAAATATAGATCTATAAATTGCTTGAAAAAGAATTTTAAATAATCTTCTGATATAGGACTGACAAGATGCAAGACAGCATAGATAGACAACTAAACAAAATAAGGAAAATAATGAGTGAACAAAATGGAAAGTTTAACAAAGAACTAGAAATTGTGAGGCAAAAAAAAGAACCATACAGAAATCCTGGAGCTGAAGAATTCAATGATAAGAATGAAAAATTCAATAAAGAGCTTAAACAACAGACTTGATTATGAGGAATAATTTAAAAAATTGGGCAGGTAAGGTAGCTCACACCTATAATCCTCGCACTCTGAGAGCTGAGGCAGGAAGACTGCTTGAGCTCAGGAGCTCAACTAGCCTGAGAAAGAGTGAAATCCTGTCTCTACTAACAACTTAAAAAAAAATTATCAAAGCATTGTGATGCATGTCTGTAGACCCAGCTTCTTGAGAAACTGAGACAGGAGGATCACTTAAGCCCAGGGGTTTGAGGTTACAGTGAGCTATGACAATGCCACTGTTCTCGACTGGGGGTGACAGATTGACACTCCATATCAAAAAAAATAATAATAATTAGGAAATAGAAAACATATCATTTTAAATTAGTCACTTAGAGGACCAAAAAGAAAAGAAACAATAAAAAAAATAAATGGGACCTATGGAACACCATCAAGCATTCAAACATATGAATAGTGGGAGTCCAAGCCAGAGAAGAGAGAAAGAGGAATGAAACTTAAAGAAATAATGGCTGAAACCTTCATAACTCTTGGGAGGGATGTGGACATTCAGATTGACAATGCTTGAAGGAGTCAAAGCAAGATTAACTCATAGAAGAATACTCCAAGACACTATAATCAAATTGTCAAAAGTCAAAGACAAAAATATTAAAAACTGCAAGAGGAAAGAAACTTATCACAAATAAGGAAACTCCCAAAAGCTATCAGCAGATTTCTCAACATAAACCTTGTAGTCCAGGAGGGAATGCAATCATATAATCAAATTGCTGAAAGTAAAAACAAAAAAAACTGGCAATCAAGACTATCATACCTGGCAACCTTTGCCTTCAGAAATGAAGGCGGGATAAAGGCTTTACCAGACCCCCACCCCCACCAAAAAAAGGAGGAAGAGAAGAGAAAGAAAGAGGAAGAAGATCAAATGCCTAAGGGAGATCATTGCCACTAGCTCTCCCATATGAAAAACGCTAAAGGGAGTTTTTTGAGTTGAAATAAAAGGATCCAAAGAAACAACATGGAAACATATGAAAGTATAAAATTCACTGGCTTTTGTATACACCCATAGCAGTCAAGTTGCGAAGCAAGTCAAGGACACAATACCCTTAACAGTAACATCAGAGAAAATGAAATACCTGAGAATATACTTAATGAAAGGTAAGAAGAAGCTTTACAAAGAGAATTAGGAAACCCTAAGAAAAGGAATAGCAGAGTACATTAACAAATGGAAGAATATACCATGCAACATATGGCTGGGAAGAACCAACCTTGTCAAAATCTCTGTACTACAAAGCAACTACAGATTTAATGAAATCCCCATGAAAATATCAACATCACACTTTGAAGAACTCAAATGAGAAAAAAAAAAAAAAAACACCTTATAGCCAAGGCAATTCTTAGTAATAAAACAACGCCAGAGGGATCACCTATCAGGCTTCAGGTTATATTACAAGTCCACAGTGATCAAAAATAGAGACATAGACATATGGAACAGAATAGAAAACCTAAATATGAAACCAGCCTCTTATCACCATGTGATCTTCAATAAACCAAACAAAAGCATACAACGGGGAAAAGAATCCCTTTTCAACAAATGTTGCTGGAAGAACTAGATAACCACATGCAAAAAAACCTGCACTTTTTACCACTTACAATATTTGACTCGCTATGGATGAAACATTTAAATCTAAGACATGACATGATAAAAAATTGTAGAAGAATGCATGGTAAAAACTGTTGATGATATTGGCCTGGGGAAAGATTTTTTTTTAATTAAATTATAGCTGTGTACATTAGTGTGATCATGGGGCACCATACACTAGTTTCATAGACCGTTTGACACATTTTCATCATACTGGTTAACATAGCCTTCCTGGCATTTTCTTAGTTACTGTGCTAAGACTTTTACATTCCACATTTAATAAGTTTCGCATATACCCTGTAAGATGCACCACAGGTGTAATCCCACCATCCCCCTCCCACTGCCCACCTCCCCCCTCCCCTCATCCCTTTCCCCCTTCCCCCTATTCTTAGGTTGTAACTGGGTTATAGCTTTCATGTGAAAGCCATAAATTAGTTTCATAGTAGGGCTGAGTACATTGGATACTTTTTCTTCCATGCTTGGGATACTTTAATAAGAAGAATATGCTCCAGCTCCATCCATATAAACATGAAAGAGGTAAAGTCTCCATCTTTCTTTAAGGCTACATAATATTCCATGGTGTACATATACCACAATTTGTTAATCCATCCATTGATCGATGGGCACTTGGGCTTTTTCCATGACTTAGCGATTATGAATAGGGCTGCAATAAACATTCTGGTACAAATATCTTTGTTGTGATGTGAGTTTTGGTCTTCTGGGTATATGCCTAGTAGAGGAGATGTAGGATTGAATGGCAGATCTATTTTTAGATCTCTAAGTGTTCTCCATACATCTTTCCAAAAGGAATGTATTAATTTGCATTCCCACCAGCAGTGTAGATGTGTTCCCTTTTCTCCACATCCACACCAAATCTCTGGTCTTGGGATTTTGTGATACAGGCTAGTCTTACTGGAGTTAGATGATATCTCAAAGTATATTTGATTTGCGTTTCTCTAATGATTAAAGATGATGAGCATTTTTTCATATGTCTGTAGGCCGCACGCCTGTCTTCTTCAGAGAAGTTTCTCTTCAAATCCCTTGCCCAGCCTGCGATGGGATCCCTTGTTCTTTTCTTGCTTATGTGTTTGAATTCTCTGTGGATTCTTGTTATTAAACCTTTGTCAGAGACATAAATTGCAAATATCTTCTCCCATTCTGAGGGCTGTTTGTGTGCTTTACTTACTGTGTTTTTGGCTGTGCAGAAGCTTTTTAGTTTGATCAGGTCCCACTAGTGTATTTTTGAAGCTGCTTCAATTGCCCGGGGGGATCCTCCTTATAAAATCCTTGCCCAGGCCGATTTCTTCAAGGGTTTTCCCTGCACTCTCTTCTAGTATTTTTATACTTTCATGTCTTAAGTTTAAATCTTTAAACCAGTGAGAGCCTATCTTAGTTAATGGTGAAAGGTGTGGGTCGAGTTTCAGTCTTCTGCAGGTTGCCAGCCAGTTCACCCAGCACCCTTTGTTAAATAGGGAATCTTCTCCACACTGAATGTTTTTTTTTTCACTTTTAATTATTTAATTTATTATTATTTATTTTAATTTTTATTTATTTATTTATTTGTATTAAATCATAGCGTGTATATTAATGTGATCATGGGGCTGGAACCCATGTTGGGTGGGTCTATGGAAGGTTCATAGACCTTTTGACACATTTTCATCACACTGATTAACATAGCCTCCCTGTCATTTTCTTAGTTATTGTGCTAAGATATTTACATTCCACATTTACTAAATTTCACATATACGCTTATAAGATGCACGGCAGGTGTAATCGCACCAATCCCCCTCCATCTGACGAACTCCCTGCTCCCTCGACTCCCTTTCCCCTTTCCCCCTATTCTTAGGTTGTAATTGGGTTATATCTTTCATGTGAAATCCATAAATCGGTTTCATAGTAGGGCTCAGTACATTGGATACTTTTTCTTCCATTCTTGAGATACTTTACTAAGAAGAATATGTACCAGCTTCAGCCACAGAAACATGAAAGAGGTAAAGTCTCCATCTTTCTTTAAGGCTGCATAATATTCCATGGTGTACATATACCACAATTTATTAATCCATCCGTGGATCGTTAGGCACTTGGGCTTTTTCCATGATTTAGCAATTATGAATAGGGCTGCAATACACATTCTGGTACAAATATCTTTGTTGTGATGTGAGTTTTGGTCTTCTGGGTATATGCCTAGTAGAGGAGATGTAGGATTGAATGGCAGATCTATTTTTAGATCTCTAAGTGTTCTCCATATCTCTTTCCAAAAGGAATGTATTAATTTGCATTCCCACCAGCAGTGTAGAAGGGTTCCCTTTTCTCCACATCCAAGCCAAGATCTATGGTTTTGGGATTTTGTGATATGGGCTAATCTTACTGGAGTTAGATGATATCTCAAAGTATATTTGATTTGCATTTCTCTGATGATTAAAGATGATGAGCATTTTTTCATGTCTGTAGGCTGCACGCCTATCTTCTTCAGAGAAGTTTCTCCTCAAATCCCTTGCCCAGCCTGCGATGGGATCACTTGTTCTTTTTGGCATATGGGGCCAGCACCCCACCTGCTATGGAATCTGTGGATTCTGGTTATTAATCATTTGTCAGAGACATAACCTGCAAATATTTTCTCCCATCCTAAGGGCTATTTGCTTGCTTTACTTATTGTGTTTTTGGCTGTGCAGAAGCTTTTTAGTTTGATCAGATCCCAGTAGTGCATTTTTGCAGCTGCTTCAATTGCCCGGGGGGGGGGGCTCCTCATAAAATCCTTGCCCAAGCCGATTTCTTCAAGGGTTTTCCCTGCACTCTCTTCAACTATTTTTATAGTTTCATGTCTTAAGTTTAAATCTTTGATCCATTGAGAGTCTATCTTAGTTAATGGTGAAAGGTGTGGGTCCAGTTTCAGTCTTCTGCACATTGCCAGCCAGTTCACCCAGCACCATTTGTTAAATAGGGAATCTTTTCCCCACTGAATGTTTTTAATTGGCTTGTCAAAGATTAAATAACGGTAAGTAGCTGTGTTCATCTCTTGGTCCTCTATTCTGTTCCAGATATCCACTTCTCTGTTTTTGTGCCAATACCATGCTGTTTGGATCACCATCGATTAGTAGTATAGTCTGAGGTCTGGTAGCGTGATTCCTCCTGCTTTGTTTTTATTTCTGAGTAATGTCTTGGCTATTCGAGGTTTTTTCTGATTCCATATGAAATGAAGTATTCTTTTTTCAAGATCTTTAAAGTATGACAGTGGAACTTTAATAGGGATTGCATTAAAATTATATATTGCTTTGGGTAGTATGGACATTTTAACAATGTTGATTCTTCCCAGCCATGAGCATGCTATGTTTTTCCATTTGTTAACATTTTCAGCTATTTCTTTTCTTAGAGTTTTCATAGTTCTCTTTATAGAGATCTTTCACGTCCTTTGTTAGATAAACTCCCAAATATTTCATCTTCTTTGGCACTACTGTGAATGGGATAGAGTCCTTAACTGTTATTTCAACTTGACTATTATTGGTATATATAAAGGCTACTGATTTATGAATGTTGATTTTGTAACCTGAGATGCTGCTGTATTCCTTGACCACTTCTAAGAGTTTTGTAGGAGAATCTCTGGTGTTTCCCAGATATACAATCATATCATCTGTGAAGAGCGACAGTTTGATCTTTTCTGACCCTATATGGACACACTTGATAGCCATTTCTTCCCTAATTGCAGTGGCTAAAACTTCCATTACAATATTAAAGAGTAATGGAGACAATGGGCAGCCTTCTCTGGTTCTTGATCTGAGTGGAAATGATTTCAATTTAACTACATTCAATATGATATTGGCTGTGGGATTGCTGTAGATGGCCTCTATCAGTTTAAGAAATGTCCCTTCTAGGGCGGCGCCTGTGGCTCAGTGAGTAGGGCGCCAGCCCCATATGCCGAGGGTGGCGGGTTCAAACCCAGCCCCGGCCAACTGCAACAAAAAAATAGCCGGGCGTTGTGGGGGGCGCCTGTAATCCCAGCTGCTCGGGAGGCTGAGGCAAGAGAATCACGTAAACCCAAGAGTTAGAGGTTGCTGTGAGCCATGTGATGCCATGGCACTCTACCCAAGGGCAGTACAGTGAGACTCTGTCTCTACAAAAATAAAAAAAAAAGAAAGAAACAAAAGAAATGTCCCTTCTATACCAATTTTCATAAGTGTTCTGAACATGAAGGGATTCTGGGTATTATTAAAAGCTTTCTCTACATCAATTGAGAGAATCATGTGGTCTTTCTTTTTTAATTTGTTTATGTGCTGAATTATACTTATAGATTTATGTATATTGAACCAGCCTTGAGACCCTGGGATAAAACCGACTTGGTCATGATGTATAATTTTTTTGATGTGTTGTTGGATTCTGTTTGTTAGGATCTTGTTGAATATGTTTGCATCTATATTCATTAATGATATCGGTCTATAATTTTCTTTTCTTGTTGGGTCTTTTCCTGGTTTGGGGATCAGGGTGATGTTTGCTTCATAGAACATGTTGGGTAGTCTTCCTTCTTTTTCTACCTTTTGGAACAGGTTGAGTAATATAGGTACTAATTCCTCTTTAAAGGTTTGGTAGAATTCTGACGTGAAATGATCTGGTCCCGGGCTTTTCTTTTTAGGGAGGTTTTGTATGATTGATGCTATTTCAGAACTTGATATGGGCCTGTTCAACATTTCCACTTGATTCTGGCCAAGTCTTGGAAGGTGACGTGCTTCCAAGTATTGGTCATTTTCCTTCAGATTTTCATATTTCTGAGAATAAAGTTTCTTGTAATATTCATTCAGGACATTTTGAATTTCTGAGGAGTCTGTTGTTATTTCGTCTTTGTCATTTCTGATTGATGAGATTAGAGATTTTACTCTTTTTTCCTGATTAGGTTGGCCAAAGGTTTATCTATTTTAGTGATCTTTTCAAAAAACCAAATTTTTGATTTATTGATCTGTTGTATAATTCTTTTGTTTTCGATTTCATTTAATTCTGCTCTAATTTTGGTTATTTCTTTTCTTCTACTGGGTTTAGGGTTGGAATGCTTTTCCTTTTCCAGTTGCTTGAGATGTCCCATTAAGTTGTTAACTTCCTCTCTTTCGTTCTCTTGAGGAAAGCTTGCAGTGCTATAAATTTCCCTCTTAGAACTGCCTTTGTGGTATCCCAAGGTTCTGATAATTCGTGTCTTCATTGTCATTTTGTTCCAAAAATTTGGCAATTTCCTTCTTAATCTCATCTCTGACCCAGCTATCATTCAGCATAAGGTTATTTAACATCCATGTTTTTGTATGAGTATGCAGATTCCTATTGTTACTCAGCTCAACTTTTATTCCATGGTGGTCAGAAAAGATGCAAGGAATAATTTCTATTCCTTTAAATTTACTGAGGTTAGACTTGTGACCTAAGATGTGGTCGATTTTGGATTAAGTTCGGTGGGCTGATGAGAAGTATGTGTATTCAGTTTTGTTGGGATGAAATGTTCTGTAGATGTCTGCTAAAACCAAATGTTGGATGGTTAGGTTTAAATCTAAAATTTCTTTGCTGAGCTTCTTGTTGGAGGATCGATCCAACACTACCAAAGGAGTGTTGAAATCTCCGACGATTATGGAGCTGGAGGAAATAAAGTGGCTCATGTCTGTTAGAGTTTCTCTTATAAATTGAGGTGCATTCTGGTTGGGTGCATAGATATTAATAATTGAAATCTCATCATATTGAGTATTACCCTTAACAAATATGAAGTGACCATTCTTATCCTTCCTTATTTTTGTTGGTTTAAAGCCTATTGTGTCTGCAAATATAATTGCAACACCTGCTTTTTTCTGATTACCATTTGCCTGAAATATGGACAACCATCCTTTCACCCTGAGTCTATATTTGTCTTTTAAGTTAAGATGTGACTCTTGTATGCAACAAATATCTGGCCTGAGTTTTTGTATCCAGTCAGCTAATTTATGCCTTTTTAGAGGACAGTTTAAGCCCTTCACATTAATGGAGAATATTGATAAGGCAGGTAACATTTTGGGTATCGAGTTTTTCAAAAGTCCAGTGGACATTTTTAATCCTTTCACCAGTGTGGAAGTTGGAGTTTGATCAAGAGTTTCTGAGTGAGTTTACTTTTGTGGTAGATGATTGGGTTGGTCATTATCGAGGATAGGTCTGAGAATATCCTGAAGAGCTGGTTTGGTTATGGCAAATTTCTTCAACATATGAATGTCATTAAAGTATATATTTTCTCCATCATAAATGAAACTCAGTTTAGCTGGACACAGGATCCGGGGTTGAAATTTATTTTGCTTTAGGAGATTAAAAGTCGATGACCACCCTCTTCTGGCTTGAAAAGTTTCATCAGAGAGATCTGCAGTCATTCTAATATTCTTCCCTTTGTAGGTAATGGCTTTCTTATGTCTGGCTGCTTTGAGAATCTTCTCCTTCATATTTTACTTTAGTGAAATTAATTACGATATGCCTGGGGGATGTCTTATTGGGGTTGAGTCATGCTGGGGTTCCGAAGCTGTCTGCTATCTGAATTTCAGAATCTCTAGGCATGTCTGGAAAATTCTCTTTCATAATTTCATGCAGAAGGGCCTCTCTGCCTAGCGAGGCCAATTCATCTGT
This sequence comes from Nycticebus coucang, assembly GCF_027406575.1. Classification (NCBI taxonomy): domain Eukaryota; kingdom Metazoa; phylum Chordata; class Mammalia; order Primates; family Lorisidae; genus Nycticebus; species Nycticebus coucang. The sequence goes on from NC_069782.1 coordinate 50,561,294, forward strand.
TTCAGGAATTCCAATGAGTCAGATATTAGCCTTCTTTGAATTATCCCAGAGCTCTCTGAGAGGATGATCCATTTTTGCTCTCCATTTCTCTTCCTCTTTGAGTGTTTGGGAAGGTACAAAGGCTTTGTCTGCAATGTCAGAAATCTTTTCTTCTGCTTGCTCCACTCTGTTACTGAGGGATTCTACTACATTTTTCAGATCCTTGAGGGCTGCAAATTCTTGCTTCAGTATGTCTACGTCTTTGGTGGTTTTGTCTTTAAATTCGTTAAATTCTTGAGACAATTTTTGAATTTCTCCTGGAATTCCTAATTCCAACTTTTGAATTGCTGCTTGAAGTTCTAATTCCAAATTTTCCTCCACTTTATTAATCTTGTTTACAATCCAAATTCTGAATTTGATTTCTGACATCTCAGCCAGTCATTTATGAATGGGACCTTCAATTACATCTGCCATATCTTTCCTTGGGGGGTTGATTTATTCTGGTTATTCATGTTACCAGTGTTTTTCCGCTGACTCTGCCCCATGATTGTTTTACTCCCTTTGATTTTTCCTCTGGCACTTTGTCGAGGACCCATACAGTGCTATGGCCTGAGAAACTGGGGCCCTGTTTGGAGCTAAGTGGTTCTGTCTTGTTTTTAGATGGTTTCTGTTCAACCCTAGTGAAACAGTTACTCTGGGTTGAAGTCTCAGCTGTGGAGAAATACAAGCAATTAAGTCACCCCGCCCACCACAGGCAACAATTGGAAAAGGAAAATCAAACATTCCTAAAACCACACACCCAGGGCACCACCTGAATAGTCCTCAGGTGATTGGCTCAGTTCAAAAGGTCCAAATCAATTTTCTCAGTCAGCACCTGTCTTGGGTGGGAGAGTTTAAGAGGTCTCTGGGAACTGGATCACAGGGGTCTGGTGACTACTTTGATATGGCTTACTCCAGTGCTGCATGGAGTCAGGAGAAGTCACCCAGTAAATAGATCAGTCTGGGAAGGTTGATGCCTCCTTCCCCACCTTGCACCTCTGTCACACCCAGTCTCTGATAGCCCTGCAGTTGGCTGACCCAGTTGCCTGTCGTGAATAGATATTCTAGGGGTTTGCACCTGCCTGAATCACAAGGAAATCTGCCAGCCCTCTGTGCTCTGCCTCTATCTAGCAGGTGGAGTGAGGCCTGACAGCCCCGGGCGCTTGGTGAAGGTTGGGGGGTGTTCGCTCAGTTCCAGCCCCGCCCCTGATTGATGTTACTGACAGAACCGAACAGAATGGCTAAATTCCCCTGCAGAAGAGAAGCTGTTTTGAGTTCCAAAGCCCTGTCTTTGCTCCTGAAGGTTTGTATTAGGTTACCTGTCAGTTCTATCCTGCTGCCTTCCTTTGTCTATAGGCTGACGATACCCTGACAGCCAGGTGCATCTTAGGCTCCGTAAAGCAGTCCTCTGGGTCAGCCCCACCCTGGGAGCTTCCCAGGTCTGTGAGTCAGTACTGCCTCAGGCAAATCCTTTACTCACAGTTTGTTGCCGGCCTCCTCTGGTTGCCCAGGGAGATGGGGAGTGTGGCTTCAGAATATCCGTGAGTGAGCCATATTGCTGCTAAAAGACGGCTCTGAGCCTCAGGGAACTGCTGCTCTCGTGGGGTTCCCTCTCAGCCAACTGTCCTCTCCTCGCTCCCATGCCCCAGAGTCAGTGATGACCAGCTACAGTTTAAGTACTGGCCACACCCCTCAAGAAATCACCCAAGAATCTGGAATCCTGGTGGACAGGCCTCCAGACCTCAGAGTGAGAGTGGAGGGGAATGCTGGGAGCTCTAAGTTGCAGGCAGAGAATATATATAGTTTTATACAGTTTTATGCATGGAGGAGAATGCCGTGGCACCCTAGTAGGGGAGGCAGGTCCAGTTTTAAGAGGGTCTCTGCCATGAAGTGTAGTGGGAGGAACTTTGAACTCTGCCCATTTGTTTGTGGGGCACTCTGAGCCGTTCTCATGGGGGAGGGGACTCCCATGGCTTGGTGATGGATTTTGTACCTTTTGTTTATATGCTTGTGGTCACAGCTCACCTTAGCGGGGTGATATGCATTCTTCAACCTTCTCTCTTGGTGCAGCTCAAATCCACCACGTAACTTGCTAAATTTCTGTCCTTTAACTCTCCTTCTGGACGGGAGCCTCTGTAGAAAGCTGGCTTCAGTCAGCCATCTTGTCTCCAGCCCCTCCCTGGGGAAAGATTTTATGAAGAAAAGTTCACTGGCAATCACAACAACAACAAAAATAAATATATGGGACTTAATTAAGCTAAAAAGTTTCTGCACAGCTAAGGATACAACCATTAAAGTAAATAAATAATCTTCAGAATGGGAAAATATATTTTCATATCATGAATCTGACAATCTCTCTAGAATCTACAGAGAACTCAAATTAATCAACAACAACAACAAAAGAGCAAACAAGACCATCTACCTCTGGGTAAGAGTCATGGGCAGAAACTTCTCTGAAGAAGACAGACAAATGGCCGAGAAACATATGAAAGAATGCTAATCACTCCTAATCATCAGAGAAATGCTAATCAAAACCAACCGGACATCTCACCTAACCCCAGTGAAAATGGCCACATCAAAAAGTCTCAAAGCTGCAGATGCTGGCGCGGATGTGGAGAGAGGGAACACTTTTACATAGCTGGTGGGATTGCAAATTAATACAGCCTCTTGGGAAAGAAGTATGGAAAATCCTCAAAGAACTCATAATATATCTTCCATTTGATCCCACAATCCCATTAGTAGGCTTCTACCTAGAAGAAGAAAAAAGTTATTTTATCATAAAGACATTTTCACTACAGTATTTGTCACAGCTCAATTTACAATGGCCAACATGTGGAGTTAACCCAAGTGCACATTAACACATGAATGGATTAATAAACTGTGGTATATGTATACCACGGAATACTATTCAATTATTTAAAAAGATGGAGACTTTATATATTTTGTATTAACCTGGATAGAGTTGGAGATTAGTCTTCTTAGTAAAAGTATTGTGAGAGGCGTTGGTTTTTTGAAAAAATAAATAAAATAGATAAACCATTGGCCAGACTAACGAGAAATAGAAAAGTAAAATCTCTAGTAAACTCAATCAGAAATGATAAACGGGAAATAACAACTGATCCCACAGAGATACAAGAGATCATCTCTGAATACTACCAGAAACTCTATGCCCAGAAATTTGACAATGTGAAAGAAATGGATCAATATTTGGAATCACACCCTCTCCCTAGACTCAGCCAGGAAGAAATAGAGCTCCTGAACAGACCAATTTCAAGCACTGAGATCAAAGAAACAATAAAAAAGCTTCCAACCAAAAAATGCCCTGGTCCAGATGGCTTCACTCCAGAATTCTGTCAAACCTTCAAGGAAGAGCTTATTCCTGTACTGCAGAAATTATTCCAAAATATTGAGGAAGAAGGAATCTTCCCCAACACATGCTATGAAGCAAACATCACCCTGATGCCAAAACCAGGAAAAGACCCAAACAAAAAGGAGAATTTCAGACCACTCTCACTTATGAATATAGATGGAAAAATTCTCAACAAAATCCCAGCCAATAGATTACAGCTTATCATCAAAAAAGTCATTCATCATGATCAAGTAGGCTTCATCCCAGGGATGCAAGGCTGGTTTAACATACGCAGTCCATAACCGTTATCCACCATATTAACAGTGGCAAAAATAAAGATCACATGATCCTCTCAATAGATGCAGAAAAAGCATTTGATAAAATCCAGCATCCTTTTCTAATTAGAACACTAAAGAGTATAGGCATAGGTGGCACATTTCTAAAACTGATTGAAACTATCTATGACAAACCCACAGATAATATTTTACTGAATGGAGTAAAACTGAAAGCTTTTCCTCTTAGAACTGGAACCAGACAAGGTTGTCCACTGTCACCTTTACTATTCAACATAGTGCTGGAAGTTCTAGCCAATACAATTAGGCAACACAAGGAAATAAAGGGAATCCAAATGGGAGCAGAGGAGGTCAAACTCTCCCTCTTTGCTGACGACATGATCTTATACTTAGAGAACCCCAAAGACTCAACCACAAGACTCCTAGAAGTCATCAAAAAATAGTAATGTTTCAGGATATAAAATCAATATCCACAAGTCAGTAGCCTTTGTATACACCAATAACAGTCAAGATGAGAAGCTAATTAAGGACACAACTCCCTTCACCATAGTCTCAAAGAAAATGAAATACCTAGGAATATACCTAACGAAGGAGGTGAAGGACCTCTATAAAGAAAATTATGAAATCCTCAGAAGGGAAATAGCAGAGGATATTAACAAATGGAAGAACATTATATGCTCATGGATGGGAAGAATCAAAATTGTTAAAATGTCTATACTTCCCAAAGCAATCTACCTATTCAATGCCATTCCTATCAAAATACCAACATCGTACTTTCAAGATTTGGAGAAAATGATTCTGTGTTTTGTATGGAACCGGAAAAAAAACCGTTTAGCTAAGGCACTTCTTAGTAATAAAAATAAAGCTGGGGGCATCAGCATACCAGATTTTAGTCTACTACAAAGCCATAGTGGTCAAGACAGCATGGTACTGGCACAAAAACAGAGACATAGATACTTGGAATGAAATTGAAAACCAAGAAATGAAATTACCATCTTACAACCACCTAATCTTCGATAAACCAAACAAGAACATACCTTGGGGGAAAGACTCCCTATTCAATAAGTGGTGTTGGGAGAACTGGATGTCTACATGTAAAAGACTGAAACTGGACCCACACCTTTCCCCACTCACAAAAATTGATTCAAGATGGATAAAGGACTTAAATTTAAGACATGAAACAATAAAAATCTTCAAAGAAATCATAGGAAAAACACTGGAAGATATTGGCCTGGGGAAAGACTTCATGAAGAAGACTGCCATGGCAATTGCAACAAGAAAAATAAACAAATGGGACTTCAATAAACTGAAAAGCTTCTGTACAGCCAAGGAGACAACAACCAAAGCAAAGAGACAACCTACACAATGGGAAAGGATATTTGCATATTTTCAATCAGACAAAAGCTTGATAACTAGGATCTATAGAGAACTCAAATTAATCCACATGAAAAAAGCCAACAATCCCATTTATCAATGGGCAAGAGACATGAATAGAACCTTCTCTAAAGATGGCAGATGAATGGCTAACAAACACATGAAAACATGTTCATCATCTCTATATATTAGAGAAATGAGAATCAAAACAACACTGAGATATCATCTAACCCCAGTGAGAATGGCCCACATCACAAAATCTCAAAACTGCAGATGCTGGCGTGGATGTGGAGAGAAGGGAACTCTTTTACACTGCTGGTGGGACGGCAAACTAGTACAACCTTTCTGGAAGGAAGTATGGAGAAACCTCAAAGCTCTCAAGCTAGACCTCCCATTTGATCCTGCAATCCCCTTACTGGGCATCTACCCAGAAGGAAAAAAAAATCCTTTTATCATAAGGACACTTGTACTAGACTATTTATTGCAGCTCAATTTACAATCGTCAAAATGTGGAAACAGCCTAAATGCCCACCAACCCAGGAATGGATTAACAAGCTGTGGTATACGTATACCATGGAATACTATGCAGCTGTTAAAAAAAATGGAGGAGGAGATTAAAGATGAGTAACAGCTTCCCTGCAACTGGGGAACTGCGAGTCTGGGGAGTCCAGGCATCTCTGGCCAGTGGGATCTGCCTATAATTATCCCTTTGAGGATACAGGGAGCCAGCAAGGGACTTATGGACCCCAAGAGGAGGACAAAAACAGTGGAAAACTGGCGCAAGTGGTTGCGTGTGTTTGATCATCCTAATCACGCCAGCAAACATAAGTACAAGCAGCAGTGAGACTGCAAACCAGAAAGGACTTACCCGTGAACTGTTTCGGTGTTCTTCTACTTGGCACTCAGTTGAACTGCCTTGGGATGAGCTTGAGCATGAGTGTGGAGAACTTTGGGCATTGTCTGGGGCCCCAGACTGAGCCACTGTTCTGGGCGCAAAAAGCCATTGTGAAAGAACTGCCCCGGCAAGCTCTGCCCTCAGGTTCTCAGAGCATGGATTGGGTGGGTCAAAGTAACCTACTGACTCAGCAGCCTAAAGGCAGGGACTGAGCTGCCTTACAGCCTTAATCCTTAGGGGCAGAGTGAGACGGTATTGGCACACTGGAGCCTTGGGCTGTTGCCCTGGGTAGAGTGCCGTGATGTCGCAGCTCATAGCAACCTCAAACTCCTGGGCTTGGCACCGCCCAGACCTCCATAAGAGCTGTGCAGCGACCCCCAACCAGTGACCCGCACCCACTGGGGCCTCCACATTCCCTGACCAGGAACTGCGGGAGCCACGCAACCCTGCGTCCTCCCTCCTGTGTTCTCCCAGCTTCCACACTAGCCCGTTCATCTGGACAGGGACTCTGGTAGCTGCGTGCCCTTTGGAGCCCTCCCTGCCTCTGCTCAGAGCTCTTCTCCTGGCCAGAGACTGCTGGAGCCTTGGGCTCTCTGTGCCAAAGTCACTGGGCACCTGGCACTCCCAGAACCGTGCGCACCAACCCCAGCCCTGTTGCTGGATCCGGGTGTGTCACAAACTGGAGCTGCTTCCACAACCAGAACTCCCTAGCTAGGGCATCCCCAGAGAAACTACACAGGGTCACTCCCTACAAAGATCGAGCAACAATAGAGTGATCCCCCTGGGGTCTCATCATGGAGAGACACCTCTCCAACTCTGAGGACAGCCAGAGGCAACGGTGAAAAACAATCATGAGGTGAAATCAACAGAAAAACTCTGGCAATATGAATAATCAGAGTAGATTAACTCCCTCAAGGATCAATGGGGCAGAAACAGCACAAGACCCCATGCACAAAAAAATAGCTGAGATGTCAGAAATTGAATTCAGAATCTGGATAGCAAATAAGATCGAATTAGAATTCCAAAAGTTATCTCAAGAATTCAATGGATTCAAAGACCAAATGACCAAAGATTTCGACACATTGAGACAAGAAGTTGCATCCCTCAAAGATCTGAGAAACACAGTAGAATCCCTCAGTAACAGAATGGAGCAAACAGAAAAAGGATTTCTGACATTGAAGACAAAGCTTTCAAACGCTCCCAAACCCTCAAAGAAGAAGAGAAATGGAGAGCAAAAACAGACCACTCTCTCAGAGAGCTCTCAGATAATTTGAAGAAAACCAATATTCATTTTATAGGCATCCCCGAAAGTGATGAAGTGGCTTCACAAGGCACAGAGTCTCTTCTCCATGAGATTATGAAGGAGAACTTTCCAGACATGCCAAGAGATTCTGAAATTCAGATAACGGACAGTTTCAGAATTCCAGCACGAGTGAACCCAAGTAAGACATTCCCCCAGACACATCATAATCAATTTCACTAAATTAATATGAAGGAGAAAATTCTGAAAGCTGCCAGACGAAAGAAAACCATTACCTACAAGGGGAAGACTATCATATCAGAATAACTGCAGATCTCTCTGCTGAAACCTTTCAAGCTAGAAGAGGATGATCATCAACTTTTAATCTTTTAAAACAAAATAACTTTCAACCCAGGATCCTGTACCTAGCTAAACTGAGCTTCATTATGACGGATAAATTAAATACTTCAACGACATTCACATGTTGAAGAAATTTGCCACAACTAAACCAGCTCTGCAGGACATTCTTAGACCTATCCTCCATAAAGACCAGCGTAATCCTCCACCACAAAAGTAAACCCACCCAAAAAAATTTTGATCAAATTTCAACTTCCACAGTCGCAAAAGGATTAAAAAAATGTCCACCGGTCTCTTGAAAGGCTTATCAATACTCTCAATTAATGTGAATGGTTTAAATTGTCCTCTAAAGAGGCACAGGTTGGCGGACTGGATACAAAAACTCAAACCAGATATCTGTTGCATCCAAGAATCGCATCTTACATTAAAAGACAGATATAGACTCAATGTGAGGGGATGGTCATCTATATTCCAGGCAAATGGAAAGGAGAAAAAAGCAGGCATTGCGATCCTGTTTGTAGACGCAACAGACTTTAAACCAACCAAAAATAACTAAGAACAAGGATAGGAACTTCATATTTGTTAAAGGTAATACTCAATATGATGAGATCTCAATTATTAATATTTATGCACCCAACCACAACGCACCTCAATTTATAAGAGAAAATCTAACAGACATGAGCAACTCTATTTCCTCCACTTCCATAATAGTTGGAGATTTTAACGCCCCTTTAGCAGTCCTGGATAGATCCTCCAAAAAGAAGCTAAGCAAAGAAATTTTAGATTTAAACTCAACCATTCAACATCTGGACTTAACAGACATCTACAGAACATTTCATCCCCAAAAAACTGAATACACATTCTTCTCATCAGCCCATGGAACATACTCCAAAATCAACCACATACTAGGCCACAAATCTAACCTCAGCAAATTTTAAAAAATAGAAATTATTCTTTGCATCTTCTCAGACCATCATGGAATAAAAGTTGAACTCAATAACAATAAGAACCTGCATACCCATACAAAAACATGGAAGCTAAACAAACTTATGCTGAAGGATAGATGGGTTATAGATGAGATTAAGAAGGAAATCACCAAATTTTTGGAACAAAACAACAATCAAGACATGAATTACCAGAACCTCCGGGATACTGCAAAGGTAGTCCTAAGAGGGATATTTATAGCACTGCAAGCCTTCCTCAAGAAAACGGAAAGAGAGGAAGTCAATAACTTAATGGAACATCTCAAGCAACTGCAGAAAGAAGAATACTTCAACCCCAAATGCAGCAGAAGAAAAGAAATAACCAAAATCAGAGCAGAATTAAATGAAATTGAAAACAAAATAACTATACAACAGATCAATAAATCCAAAAGCTGGTTTTTTGAAAAGATCAATAAAATAGATAAACCTTTGGCTAACCTAACCAGGAAAAAAAGAGTAAAATCTCTAATTCCATCAATCAGAAAAGGTAATGATGTAATAACAACAGACCCCTCAGAATTCAAAAAATCCTTAATGAATACTACAAGAAACTCTCTCTCACAAATATGAAAATCTGAAAGAAATTGACCAATACCTGGAAGCACGCCACCTACCAAGACGTAGCCAGAACGAAGTGGAAATGTTGAACAGGCCTATATCAAGTTCTGAAATAGCATCAACTATAAAAAATCTCCCTAAAAAGAAAAGCCCAGGACCAGATGGCTTTATGTCAGAATTCTACCAAACATTTAAAGAAGAACTAGTACCTATACTACTAAACCTCTTCCAAAATATAGAAAAAGAAGGAATATTACCCAGCACATTCTACGAAGCAAACATCACCTTGATCCCCTAACCAGGGAAAGACCCAACAAGAAAAGAAAATTATAGACTAATATCACTAATGAATATAGATGCCAAAATACTCAATAAGATCCTAACAAACAGAATCCAACAACACATCAAAAAAAATATACACCATGACCAAGTTGGATTTATCCCAGGGTCTCAAGGCTGGTTCAATATACGTAAATCTATAAATGTAATTCAACACATAAACAAATTTAAAACTAAAGACCATACAATTCTTTCAATTGATGCAGAAAAAGCTTTTGATAATATCCAGCATCCCTTCATGATCAGAGCACTTAAGAAAATTGGTATAGAAGGGACATTTCTTAAACTAATAGAGGCCATCTACAGCAAACCCACAGCCAATATCATATTGAATGGAGTTAAATTGAAATCATTTCCACTCAGATCAAGAACCAGGCAAGGTTGCCCATTGTCTCCATTGCTCTTTAACGTTGTAATGGAAGTTTTAGCCATTGCAATTAGGGAAGAAAAGGCGATCAAGGGTATCCACATAGGGTCAGAAGAGATCAAACTTTCACTCTTCGCAGATGATATGATCGTATATCTGGAAAACACTAGGGATTCTACTACAAAACTTTTAGAAGTGATCAAGGAATATAGCAATGTCTCAGGCTACAAAATCAACACCCATAAATCTGTAGCCTTTATATATACCAACAATAACCAAGCCAAACAAACAGTCAAGGACTCTATTCCTTTCACAGTAGTGCCAAAGAAGATGAAATATTTGGGAGTATACCTAACAAAGGACGTGAAAGATCTCTACAAAAAGAACTATGAAACTCTAAGAAAAGAAATAGCTGAAGATGTTAACAGATGGAAAAACATACCATGCTCATGGCTGGGAAGAATCAACATTGTTAAAATGTCCATACTGCCCAAAGCAATATATAATTTTAATGCAATTCCTATTAAAGCTCCATTTTCATACTTTAAAGATCTTGAAAAAATAATACTTCGTTTTATATGGAAATCAGAAAAAACCTCGAATAGCCAAAATATTACTGAGCAATAAAAACAAAGCAGAAGGAATCACACTACCAGACCTGAGACTGTACTATAAATCTATAGTGATCAAAACAGCATGGTACTGGCACAAAAGCAGAGAAGTAGATGTCTGGAACAGAATAGAGAACCAAGAGATGGATCCAGCTACTTACCGTTATTTGATCTTTGACAAGCCAATTAACAACATTCAGTGGGGAAAAGATTCCCTATTTAACAAATGGTGCTGGCTGAACTGGCTGGCAACCTGTAGAAGATTGAAACTGGACCCACACCTTTCACCATTAACTAAGATAGACTCTCAATGGATAAAAGATTTAAACTTAAGACATGAAACTATAAAAATACTTGAAGAAAGTACAGGGAAAACTCTTGAAGGAATCGGCCTGGGTGAATATTTTATGAGGAGGACTCCCCAGGCAATTGAAGCAGTATCAAAAATACACTACTGGGACCTGATCAAACTAAAAAGCTTCTGCACAGCCAAGAACACAGTGAGTAAAGCAAGCAGACAGCCCTCAGAATGGGAGAAAATATTTGCAGGTTATACCTCCAATAAAGGTCTAATAACCAGAATCCACAGAGAACTCAAACGTATTAACAAGAAAAGAACACTTGACCCCATCTCAGGGTGGGCAAGGGACTTGAAGAGAAACTTCTCTAAAGAAGACCAACGCAAGATCTACAAACACATTAAAAAAAGCTCATCGTCCTTAATCATCAGAGAAATGCAAATCAAATCCACTCTTAGATATCACCTAACCCCAGTAAGAGTAGCCCACATAACAAAATCCCAAAACCAGACATGTTGGCGTGGATGTGGAGGAAAGGGCACACTTCTACACTGCTGGTGGGAATGCCCACTAATACATTCCTTCTGGAAGGATGTTTAGAGAACACTTAGAGACCTAAAAATAGACCTGCCATTCGATCCTATAATTCCTTTACTAGGTATATACCCAGAAGACCAAAAGTCACAATATAACAAAGACATCTATACCAGAATGTTTATTGCAGCCCAATTCATAATTGCTAAGTCATGGAATAAGCCCAAGTGCCCATCGACCCATGAATGAACTAGCAAATTGTGGTACATGTATACCATGGAATACCATGCAGCCTTAAAGAAAGATGGTGAGTTTACCTCTTTCATGTTTACATGGATGGAGCTGGAACATATTCTTCTTAGCACAGTATCTCAGGAATGGAAGAAAAACTATCCAATGTACTCAGCCCTACTATGAAGCTAAATTATAGCTTTCACATGAAGACTATAACCCAACTATAGCACAAGACTACGGGGAAAGGGCCAAGGAAGGGGAAAGGAGGGGGGAGGTTTTGGTGGAAGGAGGGTAATGGATGGGGCCACATCCATGGTGCATCTTAGAATGGGTACAGGCGATTGCACTAATGTACACAGCTATGATTCAACAATAAAAAAAAATTTTAAAAATAAAATAAGCTGTCATCAAAAAAAAAAAAGAATACCATCCTCAGAGAAAAAATAAATTAATAAAAAAATGGAGACTTTACATCCTTCGTATTAACCTGGATGGAAGTGGAAGACATTATTCTTAGTAGAGCATCACAAGAATGGAGAAGCATGAATCCTATGTACTCAATTTTGATATGAGGACAATTAATGACAATTAAGGTTATGGGGGGGAGGAAAAGCAGAAAGAGGGACGGAGGGAGAGGGGTGGGGCCTTGGTGTGTGTCACACTTTATGGGGGCAAGACATGATTGCAAGAGGGACTTTACCTAACAATTGCAATCAGTGTAACCTGGCTTATTGTACCCTCAATGAATCCCCAACAATAAAAAAAAAGAAGACACTGTGAACTAAAATTGAATCTTAAGGCCCCCCCTCCCAACAGCTAACTGACTGAACCTTCCTCTTGGCCAAGGGGATCTGTAAGACTGCATTGCTAGCCATGAGAAAGGAGACCAGCCATGCCTTCTTAGAGATATCTTCTGTGACTCATTAATAGGCCTAAGGCTATGCAAGACATATCTGCATGTCCTCAATACACACAACAAATCACTTGAGTCTGGTAGTTTGTCTCTGATTAACAGACACTTATCTTAACTCAGCATTCCTTTCCGCTGACTGCTGGTCTATTAGAGCCTAACTCTTTCAGCCAATTGTTGAAAAGAATCTTTAAACCCACCTATAACCTGTAAGCCCCTATTTTGAGAAGTCTCATCTTTGGGGGACAAACCAATGTATGCCTTCCACATATTAATTTATGACTTTACCTGTAATTCCCATCTCCCTAAAATGTATAAAACCAACCTGTAACCCCACCACCGGGAGTCAACTTGCTCAAGCCTTCTTGAGTATGGCTCTGGGTCATGACCCTCAAATTTGGCTCAGAATAAACCTCTTTAAATTAAAAAAAAAAAGTATTGTAAGAATCGAAAAGCAAGTATCAAATGTATGCAATAGTAATATGAAGCCAGTAAACAAACTTATACACATGCACAAAAGAGAAATACTCAATTTAATTCAAGCTGGGGGGAGAGGGGAAGAGGAAGAGGGATTGGCATACCACCACCTAATGGGCACAATGTAAGGGTACATGGCGGACCTCCTGGGTAAGGGGCACAACTACAATAGGGACCTTACCTAACAAATGCAAACATTGTAACCTTATTGTTTGTACCCCCATATTAATTTGATATTTAAAAAAAAATTTTAGAACTCACAGGTAAAGGTATATATATATATATATATATATATATAGTCATATTCAGAATTCTCTAATACTATAATGGAGCTGCATAAATCACTTTTAATTCTAGAACAAAAGACAAAGAAATCAAAAATATAGCTACAGTAGTTTGTTAATGAGTATTCAATGTTAAAAGGTAAATTGCAACATCAATAGCATTTGATGTGGGGGGGCAAGTAAAAGTGTAGAGTTTTGTATGCAATTAAAGTTGTTTCCTTTTGGAAAGATGTTTGGAGAACACTTGGGGATCTAAAAAAAGACCTGCCATTCAATCCTACAATTCTTCTACTAGGTATACATACAGAAGACCAAAAATCACATTATAACAAAAATATTTGTACCAGAATGTTCATTGCAGCCCAGTTCATAATTGCTAAGTCATGGAAGAAGCCCAAGTGCCCATTGACCCATGAATGGATTAATAAATTGTGGTATATGTACACCATGGAATATTATGCAGCCTTAAAGAAAGATGGAGACTTTACCTCTTTCATGTGTACATGGATGAGCTGGAATATATTCTTCTTAGCAAAGTATCTCAAGAATGGAAGAAAAAGTATCCAATGTACTCAGCCCTACTATGAAACCAAGTTACAGCTTTCATATGAAAGCTATAAGCCAATTTAGACCAAGAACATGGGAAAAGTGGAGAGGGAGGGGAGGAGAGGAGGAGGATGGGTGGAGGGAGGGTAATTGGTGGGGCCACACCTACGGTGCATCTTACAAGGGTACATGTGAAATTTACTAAATGTAGAATATAAATGTCTTAACACAATAACTAAGAAAATGCTGTGAAGTCTATGTTAACCAGTTTGATGAAAATTTTTCAAATTGTATATAAAACCAGCACATTGTACCCAATGATTGCATTAATGTACACAGCTATGATTTAATAAAAAAATAATAATAATAATAAAAGTTGTTTCCAGTTTCTATACACCTATACAGAAAAATTTTGCCACCAACCACTAAATGGTTACACTACACCAAGACACTAAAATGTCAGGCAGCCCCCTCCCAGGAAGCCTCAGGAGCTTGGGGTTGTCAGGCAACAGGGAAGAAGGCTTTTAATATAAGTTGTGTTATTTAAGCCTGTGTTTCTTTGTAACCACAAAGGGGAAAAAAAACCTCTTGAAGATACATAATAGATAAAGAGAAGGAAATCAAAGCATGCCACTATAAGAAAATCGAATCACAAAGGAAGACAGAAAAAGAGGAACAAAGGAACTTCAAAACAGTCAGAAAAAATGAACAAATAGACAATCGAAAGCCTTTACCTATTAACTACTTTAAATGTAACTAGATTAAATAACTCACTAAAAGATTTGAATGTAACTCTCTTGAAGTCTGGGCATTGTGACAAGTGCCTGTAGTCCCAGCTATGTGGGAGTCTGAGCTGGAGGAATCACTTGAACCCAGGAGTTTGAGGCCAACCTAGACAACTGCCTCTAAAAAGAAAAAAGAAAATAAAGATACAGTGATTGAAAGAACTTTTTAAAAGATCTAACAATATTCTGCCTACAGAACCACTGTAGCCTTAAGAATACAACACATGGGTTGAAAGTAATAGGATTGGCCAGGCACAGTGCCTCACATCCATAATCCCAGCACTCTGGGAGACTGAGGCAGAAGGACTGTTTGAGCTCAGGAGTTTGAGACAAGCCTGAGCAAGAGCGAGACCCTGTCCCTACTAAAAGTACAAAAAATTACCTAGGTTTCATGGCAGGCACCTGTACTCCCAGCTACTTAGGATGCTGAATCAGGAAGGTTGCTGGAACCCAGGAGTTCTAGGTTGCTCTGAGCTAGGCGGAGATACCATGGCACTCCATCCCAAGTGACAGAGTGAGACTCTGTCTTGGAAAAAAAAAGAATGAAAGAAAGAAAAGAAAATGAAAGGATTGTAAAAGATATAAAGATATATTTTTATATGCAAATACAAATATAACTGAGGCTGTTACATCAAACAAAGTAAACTTTCAAAATCTGTCATAAGAGACAAAAAAAGGTCATTATATAATGATACATGGATAAATTCAGCAAGAGAATATAACATTTATACATATATATGTACCTTAGATTGGAGGACCAGAATATATAAAGCAATTATTAACAAAACTGATGGGAGAAATAGACCACAATACAATAATAGTAGGGGACTTTCATACTCCACTTTTAACAGTGGATAGATCGTCCAGACAGAAAATCAGTAGAGAACCAGCAGAATTGAATACCACTATACACTAACTGGTGCTAACAAATGTATACAAAACATCATACCAACAACAACAGAATACACATTTTTCTCAAGTTCAAACAGAACATTCTTCAGGATAAATCTTATGCTGAAACACAAAACACATCTTAACCAATATACTGGATTTAAATCACATCAAGTATCTTTTTGGAAACAATGATACCTAACTGAAATCAATGACAGGATGACAATGGGAAATTTACAAATATATGAAAATTAAACCACATCCACCTGCATAGCCGATGGGTCAGAGAATAAAAGAGAAATCAATAAGTATCTTGAGACAAACAAAAACACCAAACATAAAATCACCTGGAATGCAGCCAAAGGAGTTTTAACAAGGAAATTCATAGCAACAAATGCTATATTAAGAAAAAAGAGAAAGATCCTACAATAAACAACCTGGCTTTATATCTCCAGGTATAGATAAAGAAGTAGAAAAAGAAGGAAAAGCCTAATGCTAAAGCTAGCAGAAGAAAGGAAGCAATAAACAGGAGAGCAGACGAAAACGCAAGGCAGACTAAAGACAACAGGAAAGATCAACGATCTAGATGTCAGTTTTTGGAAAGATAAACAAAACTGACAAACTTGGAGCTAGACTAGCCAAGAAATAAAGAGATTAGACTCAAATAAATGAAGTTACAAACAAAAGAGGGGACACTGTAATTGATACCACAGAAATGCAAATAAGAGACTATTATGACAATTATATACCAACTCATTGGGAAATCTAGAAGAAATAGGTAAGTTCCTAGAAACATACAATCTACCAAGACTGAATCATACAGAAATAGAAAATATGACCAGAAAAATAACAAATAAGGTGATTGAATCAATAGTCAAATACTACCTAAAAACTAGAAGCCCAGGACCAGATGGTCTTATAAATGAATTCTACCAACCATTTAAAGAATTAAGGCAAATTCTCTTTAAACTCTTCCAAAAAATTGAAGAGGAGGAATCACAAACTGATTTTACAAGGAATTACTCTCATCCCAAACCCAGATAAGAAGACTATAAGAAAAAATGATAGGCCAATATTCCTGTTGAAGATAGATGCAAATATCCTGAACAAAATTCTAACAAACCAAATTCAACAGCACATTAAAAAGAACATCTGCTATTACCAAGCGGAATTTGTCCCTAAGATGTAAAGATGGTTCCACATATACAGATCAATAAACGTGATACACCAACAATTAACAGAATAAAGAATAAAAATCATATGATAATCTGACTAGATGCAGAAAAAGCATGCAATAAAATTCAACATCTTGTCATGATGAAAACTCTCAATAAATTAGGTACAGGAAGAACATACCTCAATATAATAAAAGTGATATACAAGAAGCCCACAGCAAACATTACACTCAATGGTGAAAGCTGAAGCTTGTCCTCTGTGATCAGGAACAAGATGAGGGCGCTCACTCTCACTACTTCTGTTCAGCAAGGAACTGGAAGTCCTGGCCTGAACAATCAGGAAAGAAAAAGGAAGAAAAGGCATGCAGGGGGCGGCACCTGTGGCTCAGTGTGTAGGGCGCCGGCCCCATATACAGAGGTTGGGAGGTTCGAACCCGGACCCAGCCGAACTGCAACCACAAAAAAAGCCAGGCATTGTGGCAGGCACCTGTAGTCCCAGCTACTTGGGAGGCTGAGGCAAGAGAATCGCCTAAGCCCAAGAGCTGGAGGTTGCTGTGAGCTGTGATGCCATGGCACTACCAAGGGTGATAAAGTGAGACTCTGTCTCAAAAAAAAAAAAAAAGAAAGAAAGAAAGAAAGAAAAGGCATGCGAATTAAAAAGGAATAAGTTTCATTGTATCTGTTTGCAGGTGACATGATCTTATGTGCAGAAAACCCTAAAGGTTCCACCAAAACACTGGTAGGACTAATAACTTCAACAGAGTTGCAGGACACAAAATCAACATGCAAAAATCAATTGCATTCTATACACGAACAATAAACTACTAGAAAAGAAATTACATACGAAGATGCCCGCCCCTACCTGGGACAAGGGATGGCCAAGACCTGAAACAGAGGGACATTGACATGGGCAGTACCCAGACTGCAGCACTGCAGGCACCCTCACACACTGTCCTCTTAAAAATAACAACATGAGTACAAACCAGATCCTGGGCATGTGTCTATAGCTCTGTGTAAGAATCCAAAGCAGATGATATCCATAAAAGAGTAAAATACATATACAAAAACTATCAGGAGAAATATAAGGAGAATACACATATGTATGAAAGACAACAGATGTAACAATCTATACTAAAACTATACTCAGCCTAAACTAAACCTATACTTAAAAATGGGAAAGGAATGAAACTGACAGGAAAAGAAAAGATAAAACATGAAACAAATATTTGTTTAAAAGCTGTACTCATGAGTTTATATAATTAAGCAGGATTGCTCTGACATTAAAAGGAAAAAAATAAAAGCTGTACACAGTAAAGTTATATTGAAATTTTTTAATTTCAAAATCTTTGAGAGAGAAGCAGATAATTTATAAAGAAGAACCAGATAAATGTCAAAACTTTGAAAAGAATCATTTTTCATGAAGATATTGTGATAAACATCTTTAGAATGTTGAAGAAAAAGAGATCTGAACCCAGGATTACATAGCCAGCTAAATTATCAACCCAATATAATGAGGAGCTAAAGACATTCTCCCAATATAATGAGAGAAGACATTCTCCCCATTCTCCGGCATTTGGGGTTGCAAAAATTTATCATGCACACTCTGTTTGAAAGAACTCTTAAAAGATATATTCCCACATAGGAAGAAATAAATCCAGGAGGAAATAATGAAGAATGGGGAATAAGGAGGAGCCAGAAACTTAATTTATTGTTACCTAATATGTAATAATGAGAAAAGTATAGCCATAAAAACCTAAAGTAAAATTTTAAGCAGTAATAAAATGATAATGAGTTTTGAGGGAAGACTCCAGAGGGAACTGAAAGAAGCTAGACCACGCCAAGGTTCTCGCCTTGTTCAGATAAAAAGCACAGATACTGAAGAGTTTTCCAATTTTTTGATAGGGAAAAATAAGTAGAAGTATAAATATTCCTAAGTTAGGAGCATACCACAAGAAATTTTTTAAAGGTGTAGCTTTCAAAATAGAAGAAAATTTTTCATTTACCTAGTGGGATATATAAAAAGAAAGATAAATAAATAAAAAGGAAAATAGTAAATTAAACAAAATATAAGATGATACAAATAAATCCTACTGAAAGTAATTACAATGCATAGAAATAGATCAAGCTAATCCATCAAAAGGTAAAAATTAGGAGTGGGGGGGAGTGGTATCTAGTAAAGAAAATACTCAGAAATTTTGATATAATAGGATGGAAAAATACTTACCAGGAAAATAACTAAAATAAAGCTACATTATAAGAACTTCAGATACAAAATGTCATAAGGGAAAAAATAACTTCATATTTGTAAAAAAGATATATGAAATGTATATATTAATATTTTTTAAATCAGTTAAAAATAAGGGGACATAAATATGTAAATCAACAATTATAGGTGAAGATATTAATACATTAATCTCAGAAACTGCTAGAACAGACAAAAATAAGCCAAATGAAGAAAATATATACATATCACAATAAATAAGCTGGATCACATAAAACGTAATAGTAACACAGAGATTGTATACATGAATACTCACATGAATTCATACTTCACTAAATTTTTTCAACCTTAATGTATTTACTAGGTTGGCATTTTGTCTATAATTTAAAATTTTTTATTTTTTCATACTGATTATCAGCATGCACATTTTATCTATAATTCTATGTTGCAAACACTCCTTGAGAATTTCACAATCTCTTTTATTATTTCTTTTTATTATCTTTTTTATGTAAAATTTTATTTTTGTTAATTTAATTTCAAATAGTACAACAGTATAAAATACAGTCATATATATATGAAAGTTCTCACCTTTTTTCTCTGTTTCACCTTTGGCTAATAGATTGGAACATAGACTTACCCTTGTACATACTTTTTCACATGCAGACATTTTTGTACACTAATAAAATATGCATATTAATTATGTTTAAAAATTGGTAGAACATGACCACATATCTTACTTTACAGCTTGATTTATCAGGGACTTTATTAGAATAAAATTGAATCTCAGGCTAAGTAATGCCCACTTAGTGTTCCTTATGTGGCTGTAACATGGTACTAACCTGTCCTCAGGTGAGTCTATAATTTAAAGGGGAGTGGGGGAGACCATTCATGTGAGGGACAAATCCAAGTCCATGACTGTTGACATTAGAGTTTTAGTCATTAAGGATGTTAGTTTTTAATTTCCAAGGCAGATGATGTGCTGTTTGAGGCTTTTGCCAAGGACCTTTTTATTATTATTGTTGTTGAGGATTCATTGAGGGTACAAAGAACCAGGTTGCATTGATTGCATTTGTTAGGTAAAGTCCCTGTTATAATTGTGTCCCACCCACCAGAAGGTATGTCACACATCGTGATTCCCCACCCCCCTCCCTTCTTCTCTCTCTACTCTCCCCTTCCCCCATCCCCCACAGTGTACTAGGTCTTCAACTGTCCTTATATGAAAATTGAGTACATGAGATTCTTGCTTCTCCATTCTTATGATGCTTTATTAAGAATAATGTGTTCCACTTCCATCCAGGATAATAAAAGGATGCAAAGTCTCCATCTTTTTGAATGGCTGAATAGTATTCCCTGGTATACATATACCACAGCTTGTTAATCCATTCCTGGGTTGGTGGGCATTTAGGCTATTTCCACATTTTGGCGATTGTAAATTCAGCTGCAATGAACAGTCTAGTGCAAGTGTCCTCATGGTAAAAGGATTTTTTTTCCTTCTGGGTAGATGCCCAGTAATGGGATTGCAAAATCCAATAGGAGATCTAGCTTGATTTCTTTGAGGGGTCTCCATACTTCCTTCCAAAAAGGTTGTACTAGTTTGCAGTCCCACCAGGAGTGTAAAAGTGTTCTTTTCTCTCCACATCCACACCAGCATCTGCAGTTTTGAGATTTTGTGACATGGGCCATTCTTGCCGGAGTTAGATGCTATCTCAGGGTGGTTTTGATTTGCATTTCTCTAACAATTAGAGACAATGAGTGTTTTTTCATATGTTTGTTAGCCATTCATCTGTCTTCTTTAGAGAAGGTTCTATTCCTCTCTCTTGTCCACTGATATATAGAATTGTTGGCTTTTTTTATGTGGATTAATTTGAGTTCTCTACAGATCCTAGTTATCAAGCTTTGGTTCAATTCAAAATATGCAAATATCCTTTCCCGTTTTGGAGGTTGTCTATTCGCTTTGGTTGTTGTCTCCTTAGCTGGACAGAAGCTTTTCAGTTTCATTAAGTCTCATGTGTTTATTTTTATTTTTATTGTTGTTGCAATTGCCATGGAAGTCTTCATAAAGTTTTTCCCCAGGCCAATATCTTCCAGTGTTTTTCCTATGCTTTCTTTGAGGATTTTTTTACTGTTTCATGCCTTAACTTTAGGTCTTTTATCCATCTTGAATCAATTTTTTTGAGTGGAGAAAGGTGTGGGTCCAGTTTCAGTCTTTTACATGTGGATATCCAGTTCTCCCAACACCATTGATTGAATAGGAATTCTTTTCCTCAGTGTATGTTCTTGTTTGGTTTATTGAAGATTAGGTAGCTGAAAGATGTTAGTTTCATTTCTTGGTTTTCTATTTGATTCCAAATGTCTATGTCTCTATTTTTGTGCCAGTAGCATGCTGTTTTGACCACTATGGTCTTGTAGTACAGCCTAAAGTCTGGTATGCTGATGCTCCCAGCTTTGTTCTTATTTCTAAGAACTGCCTTAGCTATTCGGGGTTTTTTCTTGTTCCATACAAAACAAAGCATTATTTTTTCCAGGTCTTTAAAGTATAATATTGGTATTTTAATAGGGATGACATTAAATCTGTACATAGCTTTGGGAAGTATAGACTTTTTTTTTTTTTGAGACAGAGTCTCACTATGTCACCCTTGTTAGAGTGCTGTTACATCACAGCTCACAGCAACCTCAAAGTCTTGGGCTTAAGTGATTCTCTTGCCTCAGCCTCCCATGTAGCTGGGACTACAGGCACTGCCACAACAGCCAACTAATTTTTTTGTTTGGTTGTATTTGTCATTGTTTGTCAGGCCTGGGCTGGGTTTGAACCTGCCAGCTCCAGTATATATGGCTAGCACCCTAGCCACTGAGTTACAGGTGCTGAGCCAGGATGTATAAACATTTTAACAATGTTGATTCTTCCCATCCATGAGCATGGTATGTTCTTCCATGTGTTAATATCCTCTGCTATTTCTTTTCTTAGAATTTCATAGTTTTCTTTATAGAGGTCCTTCACCTCTTTTGTTAGGTATATTCCTAGGTATTTCATTTTTTTGAAGCTATGGTGAAGGGGGTTGTGTCCTTAATTAGCCTCTCAACTTGGCTGTTATTGGCATATACAAAGTCTACTGACTTGTGGACATTGATATTACAGTATCTTGAGACATTACTGTATTTTTTGATGACTTCCAGGAGTCTTGTGGTTGAGTCTTCGGGGTTCTCTAAGTGTAAAAATCATATCGTCAGCAAGGACGGAGAATTTGACCTCCTCTGCACTCATTTGGATGCCCTTTATTTCCTTCTCTTGACTAATTGTATTGGGTAGAACTTCCAGGACTATGTTGAATAGTGGTGGTGATAGATGACGACCTTGTCTGCTTCTAGTTCTAAGTGGAACAGCTTTCAGTTTTACTCCATTTAGTAAAATATTAGCTGTAGGTTTGTCATAGATAGCTTCGATCAGGTTAAGAAATGTGCAACCTGTGCCTATACTCTTCAGTGTTCTAATTAGAAAAGAATGCTGGATTTCACAGAATGCTTTTTCTGGATTTATTGAGAGGATCATATGGTCTGTTTTTGCTTCTGTTAATATGGTATACATATGTTAAACCAGCCTTGCATCCCTTGGATGAGCCCAGATTCTTGAAACAGACCTTAATTATTCTGAACAATATGATATCCTATAACACCATAATAACTGGGGACTTTAACACTCCTCTTACAGAGCTGGACAGATCCTCTGAACAGAAATTAAACAAAGATATAAGGGATTTAGATGAAACCTTAGAACAATTATGCTCAATAGACCTATAGGCGTATATATAGAACACTCCATCCCAAAGCTAAAGAATATACATTCTTCTCATCCACCCATGGAACATTCTCCAAAATTGATCATAACCTAGGACACAAAACAAACCTCTACAGAATTAAAAAAAATTGAAATTTTACCTTCTATCTTCTCAGACCACAAGGCATTAAAGGTGGAACTCAACTCCAACAAAAATGTTCAACCCCACACAAAGGCATGGAAAGTAAACAACCTTATGCTGAATGACAGTTGGGTTCAGGAAGAAATAAAACAGTAAATCATTAACTTCCTTGAGCATAACAACAATGAAGACACAAGCTACCAAAACTTATGGGATATAGGAAAAGAAGTCCTGAGAGGAAAACGTATCGCTTTAGATGCCTACATCCAAAAAGCAGAAAGAGAACATATCAATAAACTTATAAGCCATCTTACAGAATTGGAAAAAGAAGAACAATCTAAGCCTAAACCTAGCAAAATAAAGGAAATATCCAAAATGAAATCAGAGATTAATGAAACTGAAAACAAAAGAATCATTCAGAACATTAATGAAACAAGGAGTTGGTTTTTTGAAAAAATAAATAAAATAGATAAACCTTTGGCCAGACTAACTAGAAATAGAAAAGTAAAATCTCCAGTAACCTTAATCAGAAATGATAAAGTGGAAATAACAACTGATCCCACAGAGATATAAAAGATCATCTGTGAATTCAACCAGAAACTCTATGCTCAGAAATTTGACAATGTGAAGGAAATGGATCAATATTTGGAATCGCACCCTCTCCCTAGACTTAGCCAGGAAGAAATAGATCTCCTGAACAGACCAATTTCAAGCACTAAGATCAAAGAAACAATAAAAACGATCTCCAACTAAAAAACTGCCCTCGTCCAGATGGCTTCACACCAGAATTCTATCAAACCTTCAAAGAATGGGTGGCGCCTGTAGCTCAAGGAGTAGGGCGCCAGTCCCATATGCCGGAGGTGGTGGGTTCAAACCTAGCCCTGGCCAAAAACCAAAAAAATAAAAAATAAAAAAAAATAAAATGGCTCTTTAAAAAAAAAACCTTCAAAGAAGAGCTTATTCCCGTACTGCAGAAATTATTCCAAAAAACTGAGGAGGAAGGAATCTTCCTCAACACGTTCAATGAAGCAAATATCATCCTGATACCAAAAACCAGGAAAAGACCCAACTAAAAAAGAAGAATTTCAAACCAATTTCTCTAATGAATACAGTTGCAAAAATCTCAACAAAATCCTAGCCAATAGATTACAGCTTATCATCAAAAAAGTCATACATCACAATCTCCTTTTAAGAGACAGCCTTTAAAATTTCAGGCTAAAATTAAATATTTGCTTACATGCTATCTTATGATTCTTTGTCTTACTCTTTATCCTTTTTGTTTTACTTAAATTAGGAGGTAGCTTCTATGAATGAACTTTAGTTCCCTAATTCTAAAGTCTACTTCCCTTAAGAACACTTTTACACTGTTGGTTGGATGGCAAACTAATGCAGCCTCATTGGAAAGATGTATGGGAAATCCTCAAAGAACTCAAAACAGACCTTCCCTTTGATCCCACAACCTCTTACTAGGTATCTACTCAAAATAAAAACAAATTTACCATAAGGGTATTTGTACTAGATTATTTATCACGGTTTAATTTACAATGACCAGATGCAGAATCGACCCAAGTGACCATGAACCTGTGAATGGATTAATAAACTGTGGTCTATGTACGCCATGGAATACTATTTCACCTTTTGAAAAGATGGACACTTTACATCTTTTCTATTAACCTGAATAGAGTTGGAGGATATTCTCTTTAGTAAAGTATCACAAGAATAGAAAAGCAAGTATCCAATGTATTCAATGCTAATATGAAACCAGTAGACAAATTAATACAAGCTCACAGAAGAGAAAAACTCAATTTAATTCAAGCTGGGAGAAGGGGGGAGGAGAAAGGGGGAAGAGGGAGGAGGGAGGGGGATGGGTGCTCCCACCTAATGGGCACGGTGTGAGGGTACATGACACACCTCCTGGGGGAGGAGCAAAACTACAACAGGGAACCTGTGTTTGTACCCTAATCATTTATATGCTCATGTTAATACAAAATACAATTAAACAAATAAAATTCATCTCCTTTAGGAAGAATTTCCCTACTTTTGTAGGGTAGTAAATTATTTTTATTGTTATCAAAAGGTATTTGGTTTCATTTCTGGTGAAGAAGATTGTGTTTTAAGTCAGATGTAAGCTGAGACTTTAAAAGAATCATACTGACCACAGAGTGGGTCTTCTTAACATCCTTCCTCCAGTAGCAGCCCCATATTTTGACTCTTAACCTCTTTGCTGCATCTTAGTCCATACATTTTGGGTAATAAGACTCCAAGAGGGAAGCTAGTGTATGATGCCTAATGATCATATCAATGTACACAGCTATGATTTAATAAAAATAAATTAAAAAAAGACTCCAAGGGGAAGCACATGCCCCAGGATTAACCAAAACCCACAGCGCATTCCCTCAGCCTCTGAGATGCTCTGGCTGTCTGCGTGCAGCCCAGGTCCCAGGACTGCCCTGGCAGCCACAGAAATGATGCCACCTGTATCTCAGGGACTTCAGCCTGAAGGAATATGGCAGTCACTGTTGCTGCCACATGGGGAGAACCTGCTTGAGAAAGAAGACCACAAATAGGAAGCAGGACCCAGAGACAGAGAGAAACCAGATCCTGGTTACACAGAGCTTTCTGTCCACTTGTGTTGAAAACAGGGTCCTCCCTCCCCTCTTTCTCCTCAGCCCATCCCCCAACTTGAATTGAACAGAGCTTCCCACCCTTCTTTCCAGTTCCATGACCCAATAAATTTCTTTTCTGCTCAAGTCACTTACATGGGATTTTCTGTAACTTTAAAAGTTTTGATATTGTGACTCTCTTATATAGCTCATACTTTTCCTTTGTAAATGCAGTTCCCGAAGAACTCAAAAATATTTTGAACCATGACGTAATCATAATCAAAATGATTACAGACAAAAAGAAATTACTCATTCAGATGCATAGATTCTTACATATTTGGTGATGTGCAATTCATAGTTTAGTTATTCTCAGATCGGATATTCAGGTCACATGCCCGCCCTTGTAAAAGGTGCCCAAGCAAAAGAAAGGGGTAAAATGGGAACTTGCAAATAAAAGCGGGAAGATGTTCAGTACAGTTACAAGCATGAGAATTTTAAGAAAGTGTTTTATTGTTTCACAATTTATCAGATTTTAAAATCTCGAAAAGGATGCTTCTTCCTTATATCAAGAATTTTAATTTAGAGCCCATACATTATTTTAAGATTCAGATTGTCCATAAAACCCCTGGTAATAAAACATAAAATTTGAAGGAAGAGAATCTGTGGCTTTTAACAGTCTAACAGTCCATAATGCAAGAAATGGTTGGGAGTCACTGCTGTGTGGACTGTGGGGTGGTTCTGATGCCTAATGGAGAACATGCAAGGATAATATATCCAACTTGTGAAATAACTCAAGGTAAAACATGCCTAATACACCAATAAACCAACAGCAGTTGTCTTTAGTGATAGAATTAGAGCTGATTTTTAATGCTTTGCATTTTCAATATTATCTATGATTAAAGCTAATTATATCAGTAACATAAAAGGTTACTTTACAGTTCAGAAAATACCTACCTACATCCCTGGGCCTACCATAAAAATCCCAATTCCAACACAGCAATTAAACCATTTCAATATTTAAGGCAATGAGCAAAACAAAATCACAAAGCATCAAAATTCAGAAGGTATAAAAACTCACTCAAAGTAATCAGAAAATTTCATATTCTCAGAACTAAAATTTTGCAGTTCCCTCTTAAATTCACTAATTGCCCAAACATTCAAGATATAAAGAAAGAAAAAGTAAGGAAAATGTAAGCAACCA
This sequence comes from Nycticebus coucang, assembly GCF_027406575.1. NCBI lineage: Eukaryota > Metazoa > Chordata > Mammalia > Primates > Lorisidae > Nycticebus > Nycticebus coucang. The sequence goes on from NC_069782.1 coordinate 50,587,752, forward strand.
CTCATAAATCATCCTGCTATCAAATTCCATTCTCATTCAAATGCTCCCCCAAGAGCTTTAAATACTCAGTGGTGATCAGTGTCCTCCAAGAAAGTGGACTGTTTCATCCAGTGCCAAAAGATTAATAAAACTTAACCAAGATAATTGCTTAAAAGTAGTCTCCATTGAGTGAGTCAGGCTGGGAAAAGACTCACTCCTGTTAGTAATAATTATCTCTGGGTAAATTATTTCCTAACTATGCTCTCCCCAAGGTAATCTTCTTCCAGAGAAAGCAATAGCCCTCTAGGGTTTATGTTAAGGTCATAATCCATTTGCCAGTCTGTCAACCTGAAAAGGCTTCTTTCCTATCCTTCTTTTTTGTTTTTTTTGCCGGGGCTGGGTTTGAACCTGCTACCTCCAGCATATGGGGCCGGCGCCCTATCCCTTTGAGCCACAGGCGCCACCCCCATGCTATCCTTCCTTTTTTCTAAATCTTCTTAGTATGGATCTTCATTTCTCTCTGTCAACTCAAAAACAGCAGGCAGCACTAATGGAGTACTTAGCATAACACCCAGCAGATAGAAAGTTCATTCTTATTATTTTATTCACTCAACAAATATCTATTGAGTCCTTGCCCATCATTTGCCAAGCACTATACCAGGTTCTTAGAATTTATCAGTGGAGAAAGTAGACAGAAATCCCTGCTCACATGTTCTCACTGCATGGGAGATAGGCAACAAAACATAAACATAATGACTTATTCTTGTGTGTATGTAAGAAGGTGCTAAGAAAAGGTCAAAAGGGCGGTGCCTGTGGCTCAAGGAGTAGGGCACTGGCCCCATATGCTGGAGGTGGTGGGTTCAAGCCCAGCCCTGGCCAAAAACTGCAAAAAGAAAAAAAAAGAAAAGGTCAAGATTGGGAGTCCCAAGGGGGTGAGCAAGGAGAGGATCTGGGACATGCCGCATTGTTAGGTGGTGACGTCAGCACAGGTTTCATTGAGAAGGGGTGATTTGAAGAAAGACTTGAAAGTTAAACAATAAAACACACAAAGGAAGAACATTCTAGACAGAAAGAGTTGTTAGTACAAGGCCCTAGAGTACAAGTCAAAGTAACCCCAAGAAGGCTGCACTCGGATAAGAAAGGAAGAGACCAAAAGGAGATGAGGCCAGAGAAATCAGGTGCAGGCAGACCATGTACATTCCTCTGTAAGGAACTTAGTTTTCAGAGGGAAGTGGAATCAATTGCACAGTGTGAGAAGAGTAATATAATCTGAGTCACAGTTTTAAAGATCTCTCCGGTAAACTCAAGCTATGCTGGTGAAAGTCTGGAGAGGGCAATGCTAGTAACAGTGTAGTGGGTAAATGAACTCAGACCAGGCTGCCAGCAGCACAAGGGGGAAATATGGCTGGATTCAGGGTGTTCTCTGTAGGCAGAGCCAAGCGGGTGCAGGATCTGAGAGAGAGAACAACAAAGAAAACTCCAAAGATTTGGACGTTGGCAGTTCGATGGAGCTGTCATCAGTGAGATGGGAAAGGCAGTAGGCAGAGCAGGTTTGAGGGGAAAAGATCAAAATTTTAGTTTTTGGACATGCTGAAGATACTTAATACCCATCCAAACAGAGAAATGTAATAGGCAGATGGATGTATAGGCAGGTTTGAAGTTTGGGAGAAAGGTCTGTTGTTGAGGTTAAAATTTAAGAATCATGAGCACAAAGATGGCACTTAAAGCCATGAAGCTGGCCGATGGGAGAGAAAGTGGAAAGGCGTGGAGGGGAGAGAGGAAAATACGGCAGCACAGGGTCTGAGCCATTACACAATTCAACATTAAAGGAGAGAAGAAAGAATCAGTGAAGGAAGAGGGAAGTGAGGGTGAGCGACCTGTGAAGAGCAAAAGCTACAGTGTTTATTCCCCACAGTAAATAGGTACTGTTGTTACGTCCATTTTACAGGTGGCAGGACCAAGGCCCAGCAAAACCACCCTACCCAGGGTCACACAGCTGCACAGCCTGGTTTTGACTTAGATTTGTCTGATTCTGTAGTCCATACGCTAATCGAGAATGCTAAATGCTACATAGGTAATCTTCAAGGTACAGCTTACCCCTAAATATATATATACATATATATATATTAAGGATTCGCCATACTTCTTTCCACAGAGGCTGTATTGGTTTGGAATCTCACCAGCAGTGTGAAAGTATTCCCTTGTCTCCACATCTGCAGCTTTGGGATTTTGTGACATGAGATATTCTCACTGGGGTTAGGTGATATCTCAGTGGATTAATAAACTGCTATAAGTAGACCATGGAATACTATTCAGCCATAAAAAGATGGAGACTTTACATCTTTTGTATTTACCTGGATGGACTTAAAGCACATTCTTCTTAGTAGAGTATCACAAGTATGGAAAAGCAAGTATCCAACATACTCAATACCAAAATGAAACCAATAGAAAAACAACTACACACCTACAGGAGAGAAAAAACACAAGTGTATTTAAGGGGGGTTGGGGAGGAAGGCAGGGTAAAGGGGAGGATTGATAAGCTCTCACCTACTGAGCACAGTGTAAAGGTATCAGCACACACCCTGGATGAAAGACTCAACTACAACTTGAACTTTACCTTAGAAACAGAAACAATGTAACCTAATCATTTATAACCTCATATTAATCTGAAATAAAAAATATATTTAATTTTTTTAAATACACCTCTCAAATTCTGATTCTCAAACAGCCCATATGCCTTAGGGCTAACACATCACTCTCCATTCTTCCATTATTTCTTATAAGAAAGATCTATAGATCTTTTCTCTCCCACCTTCAATTTTTTTAATGTGCCTTCATTCATCAAGGTACATTTGATTCTGTTAACATCTGTTGGCCTCCAGACCACTTCTAAAGATCCACTGAGGACTTGGGAGCAGAGTTAATTTGCTATCAGTGTGGACACTATCCAACAGCCACTTCTGAGCTGCTGGAACCTCACTCGACCTCAGCACCCAAGATGCTGAAACCCCACTCTGCAACCACAGCCACCTGGATTCACTTAGCGCACCCCCCGTTTTTACCAAATTAGCAATCAACTTCTTAAAACCCTCCATTTACTTTTCTCTGGACACCCTCTGGACTTACTTGCTCTGCTTTTGAGCTGCAGCTTCTAAGCTCACTCAACCTTTAGCAAACCCTACACTCTTCTCCCACACTTTAGCTGGAAAGGGCTCCTGGGAGGAGTGCAGCTGCACACAGCTGCAGGGTCAGGTCTCCAGGCTTGAGTGGGCCTCTAGGGCTGCTGAGCAGTGTATGTTGTTTCTTCTTATCTTTGGTCTTCTCTCCCCATCCCTGAGCGATTCTCCCAAGCCTTCATCACTCAAGTTAACTCTCACTTACTCCCATGACCAGTGCACATGCCATTTCCTTTCCTATCATCATTTCAAAGAGAAAAATTGAAGCCATCCAACATAAACTCCTCCCAACTCTAAATTCCTAATTCCTCAAATTAATTTTTTCACATCTACACTTACTCATCCTTCCCTTCTTCTTGCCTCAGAGAAATAGATGTCACTTCTCTCATCCAAGATTAACCCCATGGCCCAGGCTGCGGATCCCATCACCTCTTACCTTTTACCACTGATCCCATGTGCCTCCTGTGCCATCAGCTTTTATCTCTCCCTCAGCAACTAACTGCAGAAAATGAACACTCTCCAGTGTGATAAGACAAGCCAAGTTACATGCACATTTTTTCTGGTGCACTTTTTGGATCAGAAAATGCCTTCTCTTCTATCTCTGCACTGGAATCCTACTGTTCCTTATGGACTTAGCTCAAAAGTCCCTTTGATTCTAAGATGACCTCTAGAACATAACTATTTGAATTTCCATAGGGTGTTTTGACAGCCATAGGTTGTTTATCCCATGTTGTACTATTTATAGTTTGTTCTCCCTTCCTTTGTTTGTATCTTTTTTCTTTTCTTTTTTTTTTTTTTTTTTTTATAGAGACAGAGTTTCACTTTATCACCCTCGGTAGAGTGCCGTGGCATCACACAGCTCACAGCAACCTCCAACTCCTGGGCTTAGGCGATTCTCTTGCCTCAGCCTCCCGAGTAGCTGGGACTACAGGCGCCCGCCACAACGCCCGGCTATTTTTTTGTTGCAGTTTGGCTGGGGCTGGGTTTGAACCCGCCACCCTCAGTATATGGGGCCAGCGCCCTGCTCACTGAGCCACAGGCGCCGCCCGTTTGTATCTTTTTTCTTTGAACAAACACTTCCATTTAGCACAATATCCCAAACATTATTCTAAATGCATTTTAAAATATTAACTTATTTAATAATATTAACAATTACAAATATTTGTTCATTTAAATACTTGTGTCCTTTGCTATATTATGTTACATAACCTTGGATAGCAGAAATCATAATGGCATCTCTTGTCTTCTCCCTGTTACACTCTTGCAGTTTGGGTAAGGATATGTACATAACGCATGGAATTGATGTGGATATCATACGATCTTCATGCCAGTGTCAAAAAAAAAACCACATCCTATCTTGTTCTGTAACATGAAGACACATCATTTCTGTAACATGAAGACACATCATGCACGGCCTCTTAGTTATGATTTAGTGGAAAAATCATATATAGGCAGATTTACCTTAGAAAACCTCTTAGAAGGGCACCAAGTTGAAGTCCTTCAAGTTGTCTTTTAGTAAGTTTAGAACACCCAGCTTTCCCTGCAGTAGTGGAAGAGATTTGTTTTGTCTACTGAATGCTAAAGGAAATCATTGCTTTGCATGTAACAAGCATGGGCGAAGATAATGATGTAGCTTTAGTGCCTGGAATCATTTTCAGCTGGTGAGATACATACTCCGTGCAAGGCGTGTCGGAACTGGAGCTGCGATCAACCCACAGAAACACACACTCAGACTTCCTAACCTGAAATCACAGCATCAAGTGAGATGGCAAACAGGTAGATTTGCCCACATTGCTGGTGCCACCACATCTCATTGAATCCGAGGACATTAACGGAAAGACACATGTTATTCACCATTATGATACTTTAAATATTGCCAGTTAAACTATGTCATGCCATCAACTATAAAAGGAATCCAAATTTTAGAAATCTTAAAACGTGCATCTCAGAGTCAATATTAACATTTTGTAATTGTAAGATACTCAAGAACAAATTTTATTTTGCATACCCCCAAAATCTTTGTATATAATAGGCTATATTTTGTGTTGAATTTAATAAGAAATAAACAAACCAATTAAAAGTTTCTAGTGGGTTAGGGACCCTCTCTCAATGTATTAAGGGTCATAATGAGTCAGTAGCTTACAATTTCACTAAATAAATTAAGTTCAAAGGAAATTCAATTGACCTATTAGCAGATTCATCTTTACTGGAAGTGTAAAAGCAGAAAGCATTTTGATCCCCAGATATAAATAAGTATAATATCATTAGATTAAATTCTAAAAACAGTCTGGAATGGTAAGCAACAGGTTCCCCAAAATTTGTGGATAGAACCAAAAAAGTGAATAATCAACCATATTTGGAATACTTACTATGTATATTTGAACTCTTGGGGGTGTGGGGCACTTCTGCCCCATCCTTGTATTTCTGCTCTGCTCATGACAATGATTTCTGCCTATGTTTCCACCACTGGCCATCGCTTCCTAGCTGGGTTTCACACACACCATTCCCTGGAGCCCAACTAGGGAATGCATACTGCAGGAGACCAGTCATAGCCCCAGGCAGATACTGTACCCATTTCACAAGTGACAGGATCACTGCAGTGAAATCAGATAATCACACCCAATTGTTATGCACGGGAAGACTAGAAATAATTCCCTAGGCCTGTCATAACATGGGAACAGCCTTGACATTTATATACATGAAATAAGAGAAAAACAAATCACATACATCTAAGTCACCAATGACTTCAAAGAAACGTCACAGATTCATGCATGAATGTGGGCATGCATACGTGCATGGACAGATGGATGAATTTGTGGTGAAACACGGAGCAAGAATTCTCAGTGGAAAAATACATGTCTAGAAAAAAAGGACAGCACTATTCAGAAAGTATGTCCTTATCTTCAAATATTATTATTCTAAGTCTTAGATTTTCCTGCCATTTTGCTATATTATTGCCTTTTTATTATCTGAGATAAAATAAAAATACATTACCTATATTGCTTTATAGACATATACCGGGCTTCACCTTCCCTGGGATCCTGGACATCAGAGATGGAAAGGATATCAGTGATCATTAAATCTGCCCCAAACATTTTGTAAATGAGGAAACCAAGATCTAAGCATTGTCCAAAACTTGCCTAATGCATTCAGTCACTGGTCAAGAACAAATATTCCTTTTACTAAAAAAAGCCTCAGCCACAGAGCCTGATTAGAGTTAATAGAATGAGAAAGAGAAGCTGCATACTCCTTTGTTATTTGTGTGAGGGGAGCTTGTATTGGGAGGAAATGTAAAAAAGCATTGAACACAGACAAATGGAATGTTAGCAGGGACACTTGAAATACTGCCCAGAGAAACAATCCAGGACGCTGGGAGGCCTGTGCAGTTATTGTTTAATAAAACCAGCTTGATATTTCAATACAAAAGAAAAAATGGCTGAAAAGCGAGCAAGCTTTCTTTAAAAAACACTTTTAAATTCCACTTTTCAGGCTTCATCGGAATATCAAAAGAAATAGCACATTTATATCTATAAACTGTCAGATGCTCTTTTGTGGTCATCCTTGACTTGTTCTGAAAGCCCCTAAGTATTGCCAAGTGCCAACTTTATCAGGTAGACACCTGTATGCTGCGTCTTTACACGCAAGATTCAAATAGCTATTGAAATATACAAACTATTATTGCAATTTAGTATTTTAAAACCTTCATGACTATGTGATGATGTGAGTGGCTCTTTTGAAAAGGCTGCTGTATTTGTACAGACATTTAGATGAATAACATGGATTGGTCTTTCAGGAAAAAATAAATAAATAAATCCCCCAGGTACCTGCCTCTTAACGGAATCAACTTCATTTCATGTGACATTGTCCTTTCCAGAACTGCAAATTCAGTGAACACAGCAGGTCCTGATCTTGGTTTTTAACAGATGGCCTCAACAATGTGACAGTAATGGCATCTGACATGTGTTATTTCAATGATCTCTTTTACTCTTAGGAAAGTATGGAAGCGTTAGATCCCAGGGCTCCTTCCAGTTGTTATTTCTGGCGTGCTCTTCTTGGCATATGTTATGATGAACCATTCATAACAAATTAAATTTTCATTAAGGTAGAAACAAAATCTATATAATCCTTAAACCTACAATTTATCTCAGTTCCCAAGGTAACATTTTTCTGTGCAAAAGGGCTAGTTCCACAAATAATCAAGTGTGGGGCTGGTTTGGATGTGGGGTTTTTCTTTTTTTTTTTTTAAGAATTAGCTGCTTTGCTGCAGAGATGTGAGTACTGAGTGGGGAGGCCAGCAATCCAGAAATGGAAAAGAGATGAAATGCCTGAAAAATTTGAGGCCTTGCTCTTAGTGCATTTTGCAGGGTCACAGAAATCGTGGATTCCCAGGAAATACATCAAAAGAGGCTAAGCCACGGGATGCCACTGGAGTGGCACCAGAGGGTGGGCGCTGACTCGGAGACCAGCTGGAGCAGGCAGAACTCTCTCTTTCTTTAAGGGAGAGCTTTAGAGCTGATTGTAGCTGTAATTAACAACTTCTTCTCACTGTGCAATGGAATTTTCCTGAAGGACTCAGTGGTTTCACTCACTGGCAGGTTTAGTAAAATGGGATTTCAAGAAGCACAGAGCTTTCATCCCAAAGTAGCTAAATCTAGTTAAAGCAGAAACATCAATGATTTTCTGTGAGCGCACATCACAGAAATGTCTGAGCCTCATAAACCACAGCTGATTGCTTCTTTCAGAAGTGAGCTGCAGCTAAATGGGCACCAGAGGAGATGAGAACGCTAGCCCAGGCCTCTCTTCTTGAGTTTGCACTTAAATTCTATATATTTTTTCCTAAAATAATGTATTCAAGCCTACTTAGTAGACTTGCTATGCTACTTTATTTTTAAAGTACACTAAAAAGGTTGACTAACAATTGGGAAAGAATTTGAATCAAATCCTTTACCTTGTCTCGCCCTTGGCACAGCCTTCACTCCCATTCTATATTAGCGCCTCCTTATAAGAGACTCTCTTCCGACATGCACCTTCAGCTATAAATGCACTTCATTAGACTCTTTAAATATTTTCTTTCAACTGAAAAACTGAATTCAATTATTCACAAAGAAAGTATACAAATGTATAAGTTGAAGTCCAAAGTAGTGTAAAGTAAACGGAGTTGCTATTGAAGATCTTACCATGTGTAAGATTTAAAATGACCACAGGTCAGATTTAAAATGACCTGTGTATGTGAACTGTTAACATGTTGAAGTGGTTTTGTGTAGGAGAAGAGATAACTGAAAGAATCACCAAACTGTGCAAATACAGTGAAACACGGGAGTTGGGCAAGAGTTATCTCTGCTCCATTCACTTGATAGAAAGAAGGGAAAGGAAGCTGAAAGAGCTGATAAAAAGTGGCAAGACCTTTACTCTATGGCTCAGCAGCCACAAAATATTTCACTAGAAAGGTAAGTACCAAGAAAAGAATGAGCAGAAATTAAGGCTTGTGAAAGAACGCGCTGATGAGAGCATCTGAGGGGTCAAAGGACATATGGGCTGGAGACAGGGGCATCTGGGATGGAGCAGCACATGCCAGAACCAGGAGGTGGTGTGATGGCTTGGAGCACAGTTGTGTTAGGATAAAGTGTCCCACAGACTCTCTGTAACAGTCCAGCCTTCAGTTGTTCAAATCGTTTGGAAGCGGTGTCAAACCCCTTTGGACAAGCTCCAAAATAAAATTGTCTTTTGTCAAGATCTAATCAAAAGTAAATGTCAAAGATCAAATAACTGTAAATAGCTGGGTTAATCTCTTGGTTCTCTATTCTGTTCCATATATCTACCTCTCTGTTTTTGTGCCAGTACCATGCTGTTTTGATCACTATCAATTTATAGTATAGTCTGAGGTCTGGTAGTGTGATTCCTCCTTCTTTGTTTTTATTTCTGAGTAATGTCTTGGCTATTCGAGGTTTTTTTCTGATTCCATATAAAATGAAGTATTATTTTTTCAAGATCTTTAAAGTATGATAGTGGAGCTTTAATAGGGATTGCATTAAAATTGTATATTGCAGACCAAAAATCACATTATAACAAAGATATTTGTACTAGAATGTTTATTGCAGCCCAATTCATAATTACTAAGTCATGGAAGAAGCCCAAGTGCCCATTGACCCATGAATGGATTAATAAATTGTGGTATATGTACACCATGGAATATTATGCAGCCTTAAAAAAGATGGAGACTTTACCTCTTTCATGTTTACATGGATGGAGCTGGAACATATTCTTCTTAGTAAAGTATCTCAAGAATGGAAGAAAAAGTATCCAATGTACTCAGCCCTACTATGAAACTAATTTATGGCTTTCATATGAAAGCTATAACCCAGTTATAACCTAAGAATAAGGGGGAAGGGGGGGAGGGAGTGGATGGAGAGGGGAGAATGGGCGGAGGGAAGGTGATTGGTGGGATTACACCTGCGGAGCATCTTATAAGGGTACATGTGAAATTTACTAAATGTAGCATATAAATGTCTTAACACAATAACTAAGAAAATGCCAGGAAGGCTATGTTAACCAGTGTGATGAAAATGTGTCAAATGGTCTACAAAACCAGTGTATGGTGCCCCATGATCACATTAATGTATACAGCTATGATTTAATTTTAAAAAAAAAAAAAGAGTGACCAACCAAGAACAAAAAAAAAAGTAAATGTCGTTAGCAAATTTTCACTATATTCACTCAAAAACTCATATATAGTTTTTGACACAAATAGTATGATATTTCCTTGTCCTAAGATTAATTTTGCCAAAGGTGTTTTCAATAACAAAGCAAATTATTTTCAAGAGAATGATAATTCTTTCTTGAAGTCAATCTGCGTACGAAATTCTGATAGACTTTCTGAGATGTTGAAGCTTTGGAAAAGTGAAAGTGAGAAAAAATAAATACTTTTTCCAAAAGAACCAATTTTATACCAGATACAAAAAAAAATCTCAATAAACATATCAAAGCAGGATTTGGACAGACTCTGTTTTCTAACCACAATGCAATTAAAGAAGTCAGGGCCAAAGCCAGAACCTCTTAGTTATCTAAAAAATATTCTATTAAATAAATTTCAGCCAAAAAAAGAAACAAAAAATGAGTCTATTGAAGGGAAACCTATGAAAAAATAAAGATCACCATATTGATTGAAATGGTGAGTGAACTAAACGTGTAAGAAATTAAACAAAGAACTTGCCCAAAATTTTACCTGAAATGTATCCCTTCCCTCTCTTCATCACCTTATAGATGGCACCGCCATCTGCCTACTGCTTCACCCCCACCTCTGCACGACATCCTGATTCTGCCCTTTCCTTATTGATTTTAACTCCAAAACGCAACTCAGATTCATCTACATCATATATTATCACCTCCACATTCCAAGGCCCTTCATCCCTCACTGGGGCCACGGCAGTGATGTCCTCATTGTTTTTGCTGCTTCTTGCTCTCCTAGAAGCCACTATCCACACAGTAGCGAGTAGATTCTTTCAGAAATGTGAATTAGATTATGTCCCTCCTACTAAGACTTTTCAATGATTTCCCATTGCACTCATACGAACATCCAAATTTCTCACCAAGACCTTATCATAAAGACTGGGGCATGTGAACAGAATCTGACCCACAGACATGTTTTATTTCCCCTCCAAGATATTTCGAAAGATTCTTAATTTATTGTCCATATTTGAAAAGTTGTACACTAAAAATGGAAATTTTTTTTGAAAATTTGAGAAATCTGCCTACCCTGACCTACATGTTCATGTGTGGAGTAATAACCACAGCCCCTACCACTCCATCTTGTCTCCAGACTCTCGTCTGGGTATCAATGGTTCTTTCCCCCAGCTTTCTTCAGGTATAATTGACAAATAAACTACATTTATTTCTGGTGTACGATGTGAAGGTTTGATGTACGTATACATCATGAAATGATTAAATCGAGCCGATTACCATGCCCGTCATTTCACACGCACATCTTTCCATAAGTGGGAACACTTAAGATTTCCTCTCCTACCAGTTTTGAAGTTTCTGGTGCTTCATTATTAATGATGGTCACCACGCTGAACAGCGGATCCCCACAATTTACTCATCTTAACGGAAACTTTGGCCTCTTCCACAATCTCCTCATCCCCTCCTCCATCAGTAATTCTTTATCAAGTGTTCACAGTCGCTTTTTCATGTCATAATCACAAATATTTTCTATGTAAAAGGGTTATACCTTTTTAAATAAAATCTAACCCAAGAGAGCCACATGTTTCTTACCCCTGGGACATTTTGCTTGTTTATGAAACTTGCCCCAACACTGGATGGAAAGGCAATGTCTACGTGTGTTTCAATAATAGGCCAAACAGATTTCTTCCAAATTCCCAGATGTTTAAGGACATATGAATACTTGGCATTACATAGAAGAGGAAAACTTCCATAACAAAAATGTTTTTACTTTTCATCTTGATAAATCAATGCCAGAATGGAGGAAGGGAAGGAGTCAGTCAGGAGGACCAAATGAACATTTGTGAAGAATCTGATGTGCCTGGAACTGTGCTTGGCACGGTGGGATGCTAAAAATTAATGCACAAAATAAGGTTCCTGCAGAGGCTGGAATAGGATGTGTGAATCAACCAGAAAATAATTAACAGCTATATTATATTCTGCAGATAACTGCAATAATAATTTAAGAAAGAAAAGAAATCAGGGAAATCTAACAAAATCAAAGAAAAGTCAAGATTAGAAAACGCCTTGAGAATAGAACAGCGTCTCAGTACATGTGGAAATTCCAGACTTGGAACACAGCCAGGAAGGGGGACAGGAGCATAGCACACAGCAAGTGGTACAGACAGAACAAGCAACCCATTCAGGGAACATGAAGGTGCTTAACATGATAACATGGTAACAAGTACCAGAACATCTGCTCTGTATGTCACGTACATAGTGATACGTGGTCATTTGCACATCCACAGGTAGGTGCTAGAAGACAAGACGGTCTGCTTCCCACACTTCAGGCTCCTGGAGGGTGGGGATCTTAATATCCATGACCCACCTGCTCCATTTGTAGCATCTTTTGAAATCTCCCTAGACAAAAAAATAGGAACAAATGATTATGACAATCCATTGTCTTTAGATATTCTTTGTGAAATAGTTGGAAGAATCCTACAACAAAAATTACATGTATTTTTATGTTTCTATAAGGTAAGTAGATAAAAGCTTTTGTCTGCAATTCAGACCGAATGAATAAAGGTGTTAAGTGACTTGTCCGTGCTGTGTTTCTGGCTAAATTTCAGGCAACTCTCTATAATTATTTAGCTTTTCAGGTGGCTCTGGAAATTTCTCCTCCTGCGTCCCAGCAGAGAGCCCCGATTGTCTTCCCCGCTCCTGCCACAGGGCTCGCCGGGCTCTGATAGCAGGCTGCAAGGCTGTCATTATCCTCTCTGCACTCCATCAGCTCACCTCTCACCAGAAAGAGCTTCACAAAAGTTGGCTGGAAGTTTCCTACTTGATTTTGTTCCCCTAATTTTTCTTTTTTATACTTTAGCATACTCTGGTTTTCCTGAACCAAAACTATTCATAAAAAAATTCAATCGGAACTACAACGTGATCCACTTAACCATTCTTCTGTGTTTGAGGTCCTTTTAAGCACAAGTCCGACTTCCAACAACCTTCAAATACAGAAACCCAGTGCTTCCACCATAAATTAGCAGTCAACTCCTGTTTTTAGCTCAAGTGAAATTACGAGAAAGACTGAAATCTTTTATCTTTTCCTTTTCAGTCATTTCATGTAAATAGAATTAATCATTTCTGTTGTGTTAGAAATAGAAGGAGCCTAGGAGTTAAGCAGGGTGAACTACAAACCCAACTTCGCCATCACATGGCGTTTAATGAAGAGCATAGGCCTGAGGACACTATGGACCTGAGCAAACGCACTGACTGTTGTGTGACATAGAGGAACTTACGTCATTTTTCTGATTCGTCTGCAAAATAAAAATAATATATTTCATTGATGGGGATTATGAGAATCAGATGGGTATAAAAAGTAATCAACAGTGCTTCATATAGGTCAGGCATCCTCAAACTGCGACCCGCGGGCCACATGAAGTGGTATGAATTGTGTTTGTTCCCATTTTGTTTTTTACTTCAAAATAAGATATGTGCAGTCTGCATAGGAATTTGTTCATAGTTTTTTGTTTGTTTTTTTTTTTTAACTATAGTTCAGCCCTCCAACAGTCTGAAGGACAACGAATTGGCCCTTTGTTTAAAAAGTTTGAGGACGCCTGATACAGGTTATATGCATTCAGTACCACTCTCCTTTCCTATAAAATTAAGAAGTTAAATTAAATGAGCTTTAAGGTCTCTTCCTGGCATTGACATTTCATGTTTCTATTATATTTTCCTAGATACTATAAATTGTAGACCACCTAGCCGCCAAGCAGCACAGCTGCGAACACTTAACTCCCACCTGTAGGCTCAAAATAGCTCCAGGCTCTGAGACTCTTGTGACCAAACCTTCACATTGTACCCCCTTTTTAAGAACGGAGTCACTGCCTGATTTCCTGCCTTCACCCCCTTACTCTAGGACTTTAATTCCATCTTTTTTCTCCATTCCTCTCATGATGTAGAGACCAGTCTCTGAGCCCTATTGCTGTGGCCTGATCAGAACTACCTGCTATACGTCCTCTCTGCCCCAACCACCTGCCTGCTTGGACGCTCACCGCCTGCCTGCTGCCAATTTGAAAGCCCCAACTCACAGCCAGGACATCTGTCTACAGACCACTGCCAGGTCTCCTGGATACCAGCTGCCCCCCTGCCGACCTGCCTCCCTGTGCTCCCTGTGTGAAAGCCCAGGCCTGCTCTCTCCTGCCCAGCTGAGTGCAGCCCACTTACGTGGTCCTGGATTATCAGCCTAAACCTGGGACTAGCATGAACAGGGTCACTGAAATTAACACAAGAATATTACGTTGCTGGTTTATACTGACAATAATCAGTCAGTATATGCTCCTTATGCATTTGAGATGAACCATCTTAATCTCCTCTATATTTAGTCTATGTTTTAGCCTATTTTTTCTTCCGTTAATTTGCATTTTATGGAATTAAAACACATTACAGAAAAGTGCACAAAACATAAATCATAACTCAATGTTTTATCACAAACCAAATCTACCTATGTAACCAACAGCAAGCCTTCTCATTGTGTCCTTTTTTTTTTTTTGAGACAGAGTCTCACTTTGTTAACCTAGAGTGTTGTGGCATCACAGCTCACAGCAACCTCAAACTCTTGCGATCCAGCGATTCTCTAGCCTCAGCCTCCCAAGTAGCTGGGACTACAGGCGCCCACCACAATACCCAGCTATTTTTTTTTTTATTTAATTTAATTTAATTTATTATTTTTTTTTCTTCTTTTTTTTTTTTTTTTTTTTTTGTTGGGGATTCATTGAGGGTACAATAAGCCAGGTTACACTGATTGCAATTGTTAGGTAAAGTCCCTCTTGCAATCATGTCTTGCCCCCATAAAGTGTGACACACACCAAGGCGCCAACCCCCTCCCTCCTTCCCTCTTTCTGCTTCCCCCCCATAACCTTAAATGTCATTAATTGTCCTCATATCAAAATTGAGTACATAGGATTCATGCTTCCCCATTCTTGTGATGCTTTACTAAGAATAATGTCTTCCACTTCCATCCAGGTTAATAAGAAAGATGTAAAGTCTCCATTTTTTTTAATGGCTGAATAGTATTCCATGGTATACATATACCACAGCTTGTTAATCCATTCCTGCTTGGTGGGCATTAAGGCTGTTTCCACCTTTTGGTGATTGTAAATTGAGCTGCAATAAACAGTCTAGTAAAAGTGTCCTTATGATAAAAGGATTTTTTCCTTCTGGGTAGATGCCCAGTAATGGGATTGCAGGATCAAATGGGAGGTCTAGCTTGAGTGCTTTGAGGTTTCTCCATACTTCCTTCCAGAAAGGTTGTACTAGTTTGCAGTCCCACCAGCAGTGTAAAAGTGTTCCCTTCTCTCCACATCCATGCCAGCATCTGCAGTTTTGAGATTTTGTGATGTGGGCCATTCTCACTGGGGTTAGATGATATCTCAGGGCTGTTTTGATTTGCATTTCTCTAATATATAGAGATGATGAACATTTTTTCATGTGTTTGTTAGCCATTCGTCTGTCATCTTTAGAGAAAGTTCTATTCATGTCCATTGCCCATTGATATATGGGATTGTTGGCTTTTTTCATGTGGATTAATTTGAGTTCTCTATAGATTCTAGTATCAAGCTTTTGTCTGATTCAAAATATGCAAATATCCTTTCCCATTGTGTAGGTTGTCTCTTTGCTTTGGTTATTGTCTCCTTAGCTGTACAGAAGCTTTTCAGTTTAATGAAGTCCCATTTGTTTATTTTTGTTGTTGTTGCAATTGCCATGGCAGTCTTCTTCATGAAGTCTTTCCCCAGGCCAATATCTTCCAGTGTTTTTCCTATGCTTTCTTGGAGGATTTTTATTGTTTCATGCCTTAAATTGAAGTCCTTTATCCATTTTGAATCAATTTTTGTGAGTGGGGAAAGGTGTGGGTCCAGTTTCAGTCTTTTACATGTAGACATCCAGTTCTCCCAACACTATTTATTGAATAGGGAGTCTTCCCCCAAGGTATGTTCTTGTTTGGTTTATCGAAGATTAGGTGGTTGTAAGATGTTAGTTTCATTTCTTGGTTTTCAATTCGATTCCAAGTGTCTATGTCTCTGTTTTTGTGCCAGTACCATGCTGTCTTGACCACTACGGCTTTGTAGTACAGACTAAAATCTGGTATGCTGATGCCCCCAGCTTTATTTTTGTTACACAGAACTGCCTTAGCTATACGGGGTTTTTTCTGGTTCCATACAAAATGCAGAATCATTTTTTCCAAATCTTGAAAGTACGATGTTGGTATTTTGATAGGAATGGCATTGAATAGGTAGATTGCTTTGGGAAGTATAGACATTTTAACAATGTTGATTCTTCCAAGCCATGAGCGTGGTATGTTCTTCCATTTATTAATATCCTCTGCTATTTCCTTTCTGAGGATTTCATAGTTTTCTTTATAGAGGTCCTTCACCTACTTTGTTAGGTATATTCCTAGGTATTTCATTTTCTTTGAAACTATGGTGAAGGTAATTGTGTCCTTAATTAGCTTCTCATCTTGACTGTTATTGGTGTATACAAAGGCTACTGACTTGTGGACATTGATTTTATATCCTGAAACATTACTGTATTTTTTGATGACTTCTAGGAGTCTTGTGGTTGAGTCTTTGGGGTTCTCTAAGTATAAGATCATGTCGTCAGCAAAGAGGGAGAGTTTGACTTCCTCTGCTCCCATTTGGATTCCCTTTATTTCCTTGTCTTGCCTAATTGTATTGGCTAGAACTTCCAGAACTATGTTGAATAGTAAAGGTGACAGAGGACAACCTTGTCTGGTTCCAGTTCTAAGAGGAAAAGCTTTCAGTTTTACTCCATTCAGTAAAATATTGGCTGTGGGTTTGTCATAGATAGCTTCAATCAGTTTTAGAAATGTGCCACCTATGCCTATACTCTTCAGTGTTCTAATTAGAAAAGGAGGCTGGATTTTATCAAATGCTTTTTCTGCATCTATTGAGAGGATCATGTGATCTTTATTTTTGCCTCTGTTAATATGGTGGATAACGTTTATAGACTTGCGTATGTTAAACCAGCCTTGAATCCCTGGGATGAAGCCTACTTGATCATGATGAATGACTTTTTTGATGATAAGCTGTAATCTATTGGCTAGGATTTTGTTGAGAATTTTTCCATCTATATTCATAAGTGAGAGTGGTCTCAAATTCTCCTTTTTGTTTGGGTCTTTTCCTGGTTTTGGCATCAGGGTGATGTTTGCTTCATAGCATGTGTTGGGGAAGATTCCTTCTTCCTCAATTTTTTGGAATAATTTCTGCAGTACAGGAATAAGCTCTTCCTTGAAGGTTTGACAGAATTCTGGAGTGAAGCCATCTGGACCAGGGCATTTTTTGGTTGGAAGCTTTTTTATTGTTTCTTTGATCTCAGTGCTTGAAATTGGTCTGTTCAGGAGCTCTATTTCATCCTGGCTGAGTCTAGGGAGAGGATGTGATTCCAAATATTGATCCATTTCTTTCACATTGTCAAATTTCTGGGCATAGAGTTTCTGGTAGTATTCAGAGATGATCTCTTGTATCTCTGTGGGATCAATTGTTATTTCCCCTTTATCATTTCCGATTGAGGTTACTAGAGATTTTACTTTTCTATTCCTCGTTAGCCTGGCCAATGGTTTATCTATTTTATTTATTTTTTCAAAAAACCAAATCCTTGTTTCATTAATTTTCTGAATGATTCTTTTGTTTTCAATTTCATTGATCTCTGATTTGATTTTGGATATTTCTTTTCTTCTACTGAATTTAGGCTTAGATTGTTCTTTTTTTTCCAATTCCATAAGATCTCTTGTGAGATTGTTGATGTGCTCTCTTTCTGTTTTTCGAATGTAGGCATCTAAAGCGATGAATTTTCCTCTCAAAACTGCTTTTGCAGAATCCCACATGTTTTGGTAGCTTGTGTCTTCATTGTTGTTATGCTCAAGGAAGTTAATGATTTCCTGTTTCATTTCTTCCTGCACCCATCTGTTATTCAACAGAAGATTGTTTGATTTCCATGCCTTTGGGTGGGGTCGAGCATTTTTGTTAGAGTTGAGTTCCACCTTTAGTGCCTTATGGTCTGAGAAGATACAAGGTAAAATTTCAATTCTTTTGATTCTGTTGATATTTTTTTTGTGTTCCAGGATATGATCAATTTTGGAGAATGTTCCATGGGGTGATGAGAAGAATGTATATTCTTTATGTTTAGGATGGAGTGTTCTATATGCATCTATCAAGCACAGTTGTTCTAGGGTCTCATTTAAATCTCTTATATCTTTGTTTAATTTCTGTTTAGAGGATCTGTCCAGCTCTGTAAGAGGAGTGTTAAGGTCCCCTGTTATTACGGTATTATCAGATATCATATTTCTCAGACTGAGTAAGGTCTGCTTCAAGAATCTGGGAGCATTTAAATTGGGTGCATAAATATTTAGAATTGAAACGTCTTCTTGTTGTATTTTTCCCTTGACCAATATAAAGTGACCATCTTTGTCTTTTTTGACTTTAGTTGCTTTAAATCCACATGTATCTGAAAATAAGATTGCAACTCCTCTTTTCTTCTGAATTCCATTTGCCTGAAAAATTGTCTTCCAACCCTTGACTCGGAGCTTTAATTTGCCTTTTGAAGCCAGGTGTGTTTCTTGCAGACAGCAAATGGATGGCTTGTGTTTTTTAATCCAATCAGCCAATCTATGTCTCTTCAGTGGGGAATTCAAGCCATTAACATTTATTGAGATAATTGATAAGTGTGGTAGTATTCTATTCATCTTATTTTGTGAGAGTCCATTGCTTAGTTTTATCTTTTGCATCAGTGTGGAAGTTAGGTTCTGTCCTTTAATTACTGAGTTTTTACTTTGCTGCTGATCCATTGTGGTGGTCAGTGTGCAGAACAGGTTGAAGTATTTCCTGTAGAGCTGGTCTTGCTGTGGCGTATTTCCTCAATGTTTGTATATCCGTAAATGATTTGATTTCTCCGTCAATTTTGAAGCTTAGCTTAGCAGGGTACAGAATTCTGGGCTGGAAATTGTTCTGTTTAAGTAGATTAAAGATAGATGACCATTGTCTTCTTGCTTGGAAAGTTTCATTAGAGAAGTCTGTGGTCACTCTGATGGATTTGCCCCTGTAGGTCAACTGGCGCTTACTCCTGGCAGCTTGCAGAATCTTTTCTTTTGTCTTGACTTTGGACAGGTTCATCACAATGTGTCTTGGAGAAGCTCGGTTAGAGTTGAGGCGACCTGGGGTCTGATAGCCCTCTGAAAGCAGTGTGTCAGAATCTTTGGGGATGTCTGTGAAGTTTTCTTTTATAATATTCTCTAGTATGGCTTCCATTCCTCTGGGGCATTCTTCTTCCCCTTCTGGAATTCCTATAACTCATATGTTGGAATGCTTCATAAAGTCCCATAATTCTGACAGTGAACGTTCTGCTTTCTCTCTCTTCTTTTCTGCCTCTTTTACTATCTGAGTTATCTCAAGAACTTTGTCTTCTACCTCTGAAATTCTTTCTTCTGCATGGTCTAACCTGTTGCTGATACTTTCCATTGCATCTTTAAGTTCCTTAATTGACTGCTTCAGTTCCTTCAGCTCTGCTATATCCTTTTTATATTCTTCATATCATTCATCTCTTATTTGATTCTGTTTTTGGATTTCCTTTTGGTTATTTTCCACTTTATTAGCAGTTTCCTTCATTGTTTCCATCATTTCTTTCATTGTTTTCAACATGTGTATTCTAAATTCCCTTTCTGTCATTCCTAACATTTCTGTATAGGTGGAATCCTCTGCAGTAGCTACCTCATGGTCCCTCGGCGGGGTTGTTCTGGACTGGTTCTTCATGTTGCCTGGAGTTTTCTGCTGATTCTTACTCATGAGTGATTTCTTTTATCTGTTTCCTTGCCCTAATATTCCTTTCACTTCCTCTTGCTCTTTAAGTTCTCGCGCCTGTGGACTAAGGGTTACAGGACCAGAAGGGTGAGAAGGTGGAAGAGCAAAAAAGGGATGAAAGAAAGGAGGACTGAGTGAGAAGAAAAACAAAGAAAAACAGAGAAAGGAGAGGGGGTGGGTAAAAGGAATATTGAGAAAAAGAACAGAGGCACAGAAAGAGGGAGACAGAGCAATATAGGTATACAGTAGGGTACTTTGATACAACCTTAAAAAAAAACCCACCTTCTGGGGGTGCCCAGTTGGGCGGTTCCCTTGAGGTCAGCAGCTCTTTGCTAACCTGATCAGACACAGTACCCCACCTCCACCAAGTAGAGAGGAAAGACAAAAATGCTATAAATCAAACCAAAACAAGCAAACAGAAAACTTAAGGGATAAAATTGGGTGGAAAACCAAATAATAGCAGTAGAAACACTAGCAAAAATGAAGTTCTACTTATTGAAAAAGGCAGCAATGGGAAATTATAATTAAACTAGAAAAATTGAGAAGGAAAAAGAATCTGTATGGAAAAGGTTGAACTTAAAAAACAATACAACATCAACAGCATCAAAATAAACAAAAAAAAAAAAAAAAAAACCAAACCAAAAAAAAAACACACAACCGAAAACAAAGCAGTATGTATATGTTATTGAATATTGTCTGGGCAACACGTGGTCTTCTCGGGTATGAGATGTTAATCACAGTTCTGATACGTCTGGAGGCTGCTAATTTCTCAAACCCCAGCAGGTAGACACCCTAAATCTCTCTTCAGCCCACTTAAAAGGCACTTTGAACTTGTTCACTTGATGAGCGGAAGCTTTCCCAGGAAAGTGCTTGTCGCTGGAATCACTGCTGAAGTGGCTATCCACTTACCCAGTGTGCCAAAACTGGTCTCCCTCTGCCCCTGAGGGTTAGGGCTGCAAGGCGGCTCAGACCCCGCCCTTAGGCTACTTGGTCGCTGGGTTACCAGCTCCCACCCAATTCTAGCTCTGCAACCCTGAGGGCGGGGCTTGCCGGGGCAGATCGCTCACAATGACTCCCTGTGACCCAGAGCCAAACACTATTAGCTCTGTCTGGCTCAGCAGCTCAGACTGGGGCCCTAGACAAAGGCCAAAGTTCTCCACACTCCCGCTCAGGCTCTCCCCAAGGTAGTTCAACTGAGTGCCAAGTCCAAAGACACCAAAACAGTTCACAGGTAAGGCCTTTCTGGTTTGCAGTCTTGCTGCTACTGAACTTACAGTTGCAGGTGGGTTTAGACGGATTGAACACACGCGACCACTTGCCAGTTTTCCACTGTTTTAGTCCTCCTCTTGGGGTCCAGAAGTCTTTTGCTGACTCCCTGTATCCTCGCAGGGGTGATGATAGGCAGATCCCACCAGCCAGAGATGCCTGGAGTCCTATCTCCCCAGACTCACGGTGCCCAGATGCCAATACCCAGCTATTTTTAGAGATGAGGTCTCGCTCTGGCTCAGGCTGATCTTGAACCTGTAAGCTCAGGCAATCCACCCACCTCAGCCTCCCAGAGTGCTGGGATTACAGGCATGAGCCACGGTGCCTGGCCCCTCATTGTGTCCTTAGTGGCAGAAAGACAGCTCTGGTGTCACTTCCTCTTCTTTATAAGGCAACAGGTTTATCAGATTACGGCCTTAATTACCTGCTGAACGTCCTGTCTCCAAATGCAATCATCCTGGGAATTCACTGTATGGAATTTTGGAGGCCACAGCAGCTACAGTAACACATAGAAACAGCAACAGCTGCTCTTTATTCTGTGGTTATACACTTCTGTGCCTTGTCCACAATACTTCATTTGATGCCCCAATATCCTATCCTGTAACTGTCATTATTGTCCACTTTTTACATATAAGAAACAGAACCCCAAAAGGTTACATAATAAAAATCAGAACATGCCTCCCTTCTGTTTAAAATTCTCCAAAGGCTTCCTATTATCTTAAAATTATCCCCAAACCCTTTACAAGGCCTTCCTCACGCAGCCTTTAGGTCCTCCCTGCTAACCCTCTTCCCCTTCACTCACTCTGTTCCAGCTACACAAGGTCTCTTTCTGTCCCACCTCAGGGCCTCAGCACCTACTGGTCTCTTCAGTTAGAACATTATTCCCAGAGATCCTTGTGGTGTCAGCTGTTTTGGATTTAAGTCCTAAATGAAATAGATCTTCTCTGATCCAGCCAGTCTATCTGCCCCTCCCAATTAGCCTCCACTACAATAGTCTGTCTTTACTTTCTTCATATCACCATTTCAAATTATTTTATTATTTTATCATTTGTTTTATTTCATTTTTGGTTGATATTAGAATGTCAGAGCCGTAGGATAAAGGCCTTGTCCTTCTTCTTAATCTCGTCATCTCCAATGCCCAGAGTCTGGCACACACAGGCACGGATCGACGCTGAATACGCACATGAATAGATAAATGAGTGAACCACACAAGTAATGTCTGAAAGAATTTACTCCAAAATTATATGTCAAAGTTAAAAACAAGGAATAGATTAATTTTTGGAAGGATCTGATTCAATAATAATTATAGCTACAATTTAGGAGGGCTTACCCGATGCTGTGCATGCTGCTAAGTGTTTTCTAAGCACTGTCTATTTAATCCTCAGAATCATTCTATAAAGTAGCTATTATTATCCTCATTTTGCACTGAGGAATTGAAGCTCGTGGAGATTTGAGTAATGTATTCATGTCATGTCTAGGAGGAGACTGAACGAAGACAGAATCCAGGTCTATCCGTCTCCAGAATTTGAGCTATCAGACTCTGGAAGATAAAAATTGAGTCTGTTTTAAAATAACGTGTCACGATGTACATATTTCCTGGTCTAGATATGTATTTACTTGGTGCCTTAAAAATAAATTTTAAACAATTTGTGTCAAAAAGTAATATGTAAATTTTAACATCACTCCTGACAATTTTTTTTGACTAAAGAAACAAGATGTTATTTGATAGTGAAATTTTCCCAGCACTAAAATCTAGTATGTTATATAGAAGAACAGTTCCACTAGATAGAAATGATAAATGGCAGATGTCCAGAGCTAATTCATTGCCTTTTATATGAAATAGCAAGAATGTCTTTGAAGGGACATTTACTCCACCTAATAAGTAATCGTCTGAAGTGTGGTGTGTTGGTGATTAGCTAGTAGTTAGCTGACCAGCACAAATTACTGGAGATCATGAATGACACTAATCTGAACCCATCTGCGTTAACTCTTTCTCTCCATCTGCTTAGGATTTTTTTGTTCTAGAGTTCTCCTGAGATGTCTATTTACAAGCCAAAGTCACACTGACCCACTCAGGTGATAGACAGTCCTATTGACCCAGGTGATAGAGAAAGTCTCTAGACTGTTCCTTATCCAAGTAGTCTGTACCCAGCAGGCCTTAAAAAATAGCTTTCCAAGCAGACAAGTTACTGCATGTTAGATATACGATTCTCCAGGAAAACAAAAACTAAAAACATATACAACTAAAACAACCCCCCTAAGCAACCCAGAAATGATGATCAGATAGAAAGTCGTATAAGTCGCTAACGTGGGTAATATTCTAGAGCAGGCAAGTGAAGTGAAGACTAATTCCTGCCACTTAAAAAAAAGAACAGAAGGGAGGTTAGGAACTTCCCAGCTCACAGAGCCAGTACATAAATCCAATGCCTCCAATTTTATGAACATTGAAACATCAGATGCTATTGTCAAAATGGGTTTATCTTCACATAGTTAAGTTTTTCTAAATAAAAAACTAACATGTATCATTCTGTCCAGTGCTTCCATTTCTCTCTCTAAACTACTATGGGCGGCAGAAGGATCAAATTCCATGGTGGAAAAGTTCTCTGGATTCTCTGGAGTGAAGAACCCAGAACCAAATACCTCTTTATTAAAATCCAACTTTATCAAAGACAGGAGAAAGAGTATGGAAAACTTCTTCCAACCTGACCCTTCATTGGTGCTCCTCGAGTGTTTTCTCAGTTGGACGAACTTGCTTCCCAGCATCTGGTCACTTACCTAAAGTTATTCATCATACCTACCACTGTTAAAGGAGTTTACTTAAATTCAAAGATAAATACATCTCTTGGCAGCTCAAAACCTCTAATAATGCCTATTTCCTACAAAATAGAGTCCAAATTCTTCAGCCTTACCCTGCAGGCCCAGGAAATTTTTCAGTTTCCTAGTTCTTCAAACGAGTGTTCAGTAGACTCAACTGTATTTTAATTACACAGTTAGACACAGTTCCCTAAATGAACTCTAGAGTTACTTCTCTATGGCAGCATTTCCCAAACACCAGTACTCACATGCGTTTCTCAGAAATAATTTAGAAAATAATGTTCTGGTCTTTGCTCAGACAGCCCCAGTCTTCTTCAGAGACCCACATCAAAGTCTGTATCTGGCAAGAAAACAAATAAACCTATCTTTCCCAAGCTCTTGCAGATAATGTGGAATCTCTTTTATCAGTTTATAAACTAATATCTATACAATGCTTTATCACTTACAAAAAAGTTTTTACCCAGGCTGGGTATAGTGGTTCATACCTGTAGCCCAGGCAGGTGGATCCCTTCAGCTCAGGAGTTTGAGACCAACCTGAACAAGAGTGAGACCCCCCTCCCCATCTCTACTAAAACTAGAAAAACTAGCCAGGTGCTATAGCAGGCATCTGTAGTCCCAGCTACTCAGGAGACTGAGAGGAGAGAATCACTTGAGTCCAGGAGTTTGAAGTTGCTGTGAGCTTTGTCACCATAGCACTCAACCTAGAGTAACAAAGTGAGACTCTATCTCTAAAAAAAAAAATATATATATATATATGCGCACATATATATGTAAAATGTTCAAACGTATTGCCTCTTTAAATGCTCACAAAAGTCTTATATTTTCAGTAGTATTTTCTTGGGGAAATAGGAAGAGATTTTTCAGGACCTCAGATATGTTACTTTTATATGAACATTATTTTTGTTTGGAAAATAGTAATAATAATAACACACAACAAAGGAATCTTTGAGAATGTTGGTATTTTTAAACCAAGGTAGTTATATCTTACATAGTTCTCATACATAAAGTAAAAATACTCATAGACTATAAATAAAATTTGACAGGCACATAAATAGAGTTCTGTCTGCACAGTATTTTTTCAATTGATCCAATATTTAAAAATTAAAAGTTCACGTAAAATCCAAATCAGCTGCCCAGCTTCTCTCTCTCCCCTCAAAAGAAGATGATGAAAAAAGGAGAAGGAGGTGACGAAGATGAAGGGGGAGGAGGGGAAACGAGGAGGATATGACATTTCTGTAGCTGATAAGACCCTGGAGTTGAGTAGCTGGTGTTCCCTTTGGAGAATTTACTAGTTTCTAGTGTGTCACAGTCCCCACCATTCCTTATTACCTCCCTGATGCTGAAGCCAAATGTCAGCCCTCCTTCATTATCATACATTGATGTTTTCCTCATGTAAGATGTCTTTATCAGAAACGGAAGGGTGAATAATAATCTAAAAGTAGCTCATGTTTCAAGAAAAGAAGAAAGCACATGAACTGCAGAAGTGAAAATTATTTCTACGACCGGGTGTGGTGGCTCACACCTGTAATCCTAGCACCCTAGGATTGTCCTAAACTCAAAGCTTCAAGACTAGCATGAGTCAGAGTTGAGACCCCGTCTCTACCAAAAAAAAAAAGCCAGGCCTTCTGGCAGGCACCTGTAGTCTCTCAGCTACTTGGGAGGCTGAGGCAAGAGAATCGCTTAAGCCTAGGAGGTGGAGGTTGCTGTGAGTTATGACGCCACAGTACTTTACTGAAAGCCACAAAGTGAGACTCTGTCTCAATAAAAAAGAAAGAAAGAAAGAAAGAAAAAAAATGAAGAAAAACTTCAAAGTAAGAAGATTGAAAGCAAAATTAAAAAAAGAAAAGAAAAATATTTTCTTTAATAGTCAAAGAAAGTGAATCTGTGTCTCACGCCCAAGCTGCTTCACTCAAGCAGCCTGGTCCCTGTAAAATATTAGAATTTGCAACACCTAATCTAGACTTCAGAACCTGTGGAGAGAGTGAAACCATATTGTGTCACTGTTATTACTGAGTCTTCCCGGCCTAGAGCAATGCCCAGAACAAAGTGGGTCCTCAGTAAGTGTTTGCTGAATAAACATAGTTGAATGGTAAGGGAAACAGCTTTTCAAAAATAATAACTGCAATTGCATACTTTCAAGTTCTATAAAAGAAGTGTAAGCAGGATATACTTACAATGGAAACACAAACATCCTGCCCCCTCGTCCATTGTAACATATAATAAAGGTGAGCAAATGCCACCTATGCTGCCTTGCCCGTTACTCTCCACTCCACTCCCCACACTAAGTGGAAGTTTCTATAGCTGGAGTCAGTAAACATTTTCTATAAAGGACCATGTAGTAAATATTTTAGGTTTTTAGACTTGCCAAAACTTTACAACCCTGTCATTGTAGCTCAAAAGCAGCCACAGACAATATGGAAACACATGAACATGGCTGTGTTCCAATAAAACTTTATTTATAGGTAGTGAGCCGTATCTGGCATGCTGTAGTTTGCTGAACATTGTTCAAGAGGAAAGGAACTGTATTTGTCATCTTTGTAGTTTGTTGAATTGAATTGGAGAACATTATTTTGATTTGGGGCTCTGATCTTAGCTGACACACTCACACACATATGTATGTATGTGTGTCTGTGTGTGTATGCATTGGAGAGGTGGGGAGCAAGGGACAGGAGAGGGAAAATGGTAACTAACACTAACCACTTCCAAAAAATTCCACTACAGAAATGGAAAGGGAATGGGACATCTTTTTTATACAGTTTATCAATGGAAACAAAATCTCTGGACTTTCATAAAGTCCTGACCTCAATACTACTACTTGGAGGTAAAAAGATCCAAGGAACTATCAATTTAGAAACATAAGTACTGGCATAGAGAAAATTGACCTATTTTCTCTGATGAGAACTCTAGGAGTGATATTTACTGAGATTATGTTGCTTCCCTATATTATAGTTTGCATACTCGGAGATAACAAAAAATAAAAGGGTAACAGACAGTATAGTATATTATACATATGTAATACTCTCTTAATGAGAAAATAAAGCATCTCCTCAGATTAAAGGAAGGAAAATACATTTGAGTAGAAATTAACTGTCTGGTCCTGACTCTCCCTGATAGGCCTGGAAAATAACTATTCTGTGATAGAAAGTTAGGGAAATTACAGGGAAATAAGACAAAGAAAATAAGGAGATCAAGTAATGAGAATAAAAGGGACAGAAATTATAAGAAACAGACGAAAAGAGAAAAAGAAGAGATTAATGGGCCTACAACAGGGAGTGACAGTCTATCTGTAATTTCTTAAATGTCAGGCAAAAATTCCAGGGTCATGAATGACTAAATCCTGGTTCACAGCACTTTTCTAAATCTGTTCCAAGGTATTTTTACAGAAGTAAATGTAATTGGCTTATTTCAAGTCTATGAAACCAAAACCCTCTTTTTTTTTTTTGGTAGAGACAGAGTCCCACTGTACCGCCCTCGGGTAGAGTGCCGTGGCGTCACACGGCTCACAGCAACCTCTTAACTCTTGGGCTTACGCGATTCTCTTGCCTCAGCCTCCCGAGCAGCTGGGCCAAAACCCTCTTTTAAAACCGAGACCAACATAACTGACTCGATGAGACAACCTGCGTCTGCGCCCCCAGGGCCCGCGCTGTGCGCCCAGCGTGGCATCTCCGTCAGTGTGACCTCGTGCGTCCACGTCCTGCGTGGTGCCTCCATTCGTGTGACCTCTACGTCTGCACCCCCAGGACTCGTGCCGTGACCTCTACGTCCACACCCCCAGGACGCGTACTGTGCGCCCTGCGTGGTGTCTCCGTCATTTCAGATCTTTGTTGTGGGAGGAGCTGTGGTATGTTTGCCAATGAAGAAACATACCTGGTCCGTAAGACAGTCCAGATCCCACTAAAACTGTAGCAGCTGCCATTTAACGTGACTCGCTGATTTCAGTGAGTGACTGAGAACATGACTCTTAGAAGTGTGAAAGAGGTGTCATAGGAACTCCAGAGAAAATTAATTCCCATGGTCTAGATTCTGAAACTGTTGTTGAATCAAGATGGTGAGATAAAAATATGTGTCTTCTTCCAGTAGGAAACTATTCTGTCTACACCTCCATCTGTGACCTCAGCCAGACCTTCCAGATAACTCACCCAGCTTCTGCGTCAGCACCTGCTGCCCCCCGCACCTCACGCGTGAAGATGGCTTCTTTCCTTCAACCTCATGAACATCTGTGAGCTTCCAATTTTTATTCTCCAGCTTCCTCACCTCTTTCAGCCTTCATGGAATTAAAGGGCATCATTAGGGTCTTTCTCTGGATTAGGTCTGGTTTTAAGGGAATGTTGTGGCTTGTTTGATTTTCTGTCCGGACCCCTCAAACTTTTTCCATATCAGCAAGGCAGGTTCATGTTCATATCACTTGTGTGGTCACTGGAGGGACACTTGGCTGTTGGGTGCAGGAAGCTTTCACCCCATTCTGGCTTTTGACATTTCTTCCTCTCTAAGCTTAATCATTTCCAGATATTTTTAAATTTCAGAATATTACAGGTTACAAATGTTTTGGTTCCATGAATTGCTTTTATACAGTTGAATCCAAGTTTCCAGTTTTTTATTTAAGGTGAAGGATTTAAACCCTTAGAAGGGTTATTAACTGGCCTCCTTTCAATATTGTTAAGTCTCAGGGAATGGGGAGGTCCAACAATAGGGACAGAGATGGGGTAATCGTCAGTCAGTGGAGCCACCAGAACACACAACATTGATTAATACTGTCTTATATAGATTTGATTTGTGGTGCCCACAAAAGATTACAAAAGTAACATCAAAGATGTTTCCAGCCATCATAACAGACATAATAATAATGAGAAAGTTTGAGATACTGCACAAATTACCAAAACGTACATGCTGGATTGCTACAAAGTTTCGAATTGTACAAAATGCAGTATCTGGGAAATGTAATAAAGTGAAGTGCCATGAAATGAGGTGTGCCTATAAAAGAAATCTCTTACACCTAAGTGTTGTGTTGGAAGGAAACTCACTGCTGCTGTGGCACTTTTTAATGAGTCACTTTAATTTTGTACAGTTCAGTCACATCTCACATTAAATGCAAAGTATAATCATTCTGATTCTCAGCCTCCTCCACTCCCAACTCATGAGCTACAATGTGTCAGACACTGCTCTAAACAGTTTACCTCAACCTTGCAAGGGAGATATGGTGGCTGCCCCGGTATCACAGAGGAGGAAACTGAGGCTTGGGGAGGTTAGGCAACTCACTAAAGTCTCTTCTTGAAAGCGAAAAAACTAGGACTCACAGCCAGGTGAAGGGACTCCAGAGGCCACTCTGCACACAGATTACAGCCGGTTGCTCTTCCGGCTCTCCAGGCCTAGTGGGGCCTCTTGCCTCCAGACAAGCAAAGTCTAAATGCTGCAGGGTGAGAAGTTCCTTGGGCCCTCAAAATCCTGGTGTAGCCATACGACAGATGTGAAGACTCTGAACATGAGAACAAAATCAGCACCAATGAATAGCTGTTGATTAACTGAATGTTTTCCCTGACAAGCTTCAAAAGCAGAAACTTAAAAACCTCTTTCTATGATGCAGCATTATTCCAGTGCTTTAAAATTTAAAAAAAGGTGTGCTGAGGTCCAAGCAGTCCTTTGTTTTAGCATTCCACTGTGACAGAGAAATCCTCATCACACCCCTCTCTTTAAATCCCAGTGCGCCCTCACACAGAGAAAATGCCCCCCCACCCCCCCCACCCCCCCGCCGGCATGTGGATGTGGCTCCAGCCAGGAGCGAAACCGACAGGAGTGGCCGAGCCAAGAGACTGTCAAAGGAGGCAAGTGCAGAGGGAAAGAGGACATTCACTCCTTTGTCTGTGAAGCACCATGTATATCTCCTTCCCTCTAGACCCAAGAGGAAAACCATATTGTACTTGATACTTAGGTGGGGGTGGAAGGGTGGGAGAGGAGTATTATAAAAAATAAGGAAAGACCTGATTAAAACCCCACTGCATATGCTAGGTCTAATCGCCTTTTTTCCCTACAACCCGATTTCAGCAATTATGTTTATCATTTAGATGCCTTCTCTTGTTCATAACGTTGATGATTCTCACATGGGCTGTAGACTGTTTAATTGTGTTCTTATTAACATTCCCATTTTAAATGACTAAAAATAAGACTTTGACCTTCCAAAGCGAATAACTGCTCACCACCCTTCCTTAGGGAGATATTAACTTTGGAAATTTCTGCAAAGCCTGTCCATGATGGTGTGTCCCTTCGTTTTTCTTCCTGCTTGTTTCTTTAAGGCAGAGCTTCCTATTTCTTTTCTGCAAGAGGTAAAGACAAAGGATCGCTGGATCCCAAAGAAAATATCAGGAGATCACAGAGACAAAAGGAAAGGCTTCTGTAGGAGAATGCTGGGATGGCTGTTTCTTTCTTTTTTTCCTCAGAGTCACCAATCTATTGCTTTTATTTTAGAAGAGAGATCAAATACTGAATATGTTTTTCTTTTCTTTTCTTTTCTTTTTTGGGGGGGGAGACAGAGTCTCACTTTGTCGCCCTCAGTAGAGTGCCAGCTGTGGTGTCACAGCTCACAACAACCTCAAACTCTTGGGCTTAAGTGATTCTCTTGCCTCAGCCTCCCAAGTAGCTGGGACTACAGGCACCCACCACAACGCCCAGCTGTTGTTGCTGTTGTTGTTGTTGTTGTTGTTGTTGTTGTTGTTGTTGTTGTTTGGCAGGTCCAGGCTGGATTCAAACCCACCAGTTCTAGTGTATGTGACTGGCACCCTAGCCGCTGAGATACAGGCCCTGAGCCAGAATATGTTTTTCTTAACATATGCCAGCCACTAAAAATGACACCATTTAAGTGCCTTTTTTTTTATGTAAAGAGAACTATTTTGATCATTTCAGCAGGGAAAACCAAAATGATGCATTGCTAGAAAAAAATATCGTCCTTTGGGATGTAGAGCATGAAGCAGGATAAGGAGGAATTGTTTCCTGTTCAAGTTACAGTTTAAATATGAATTTAGAAAAATTTAAATTTGAATGAAAACAAAGATCAGCAGAGCTGTTTATAAAGACCTGGAAAACCTAATCCAACATATCCCCTGTGCCTTTACAAACGTGTGTGATAAGTGGTGTGTCAGTGGTAAATAATAATTCCACACATTTTGTTGATAATTGTCTTCAGCCTGACTTATAGAAGGGGACATAATGGTTGCAGAGAATTGCAGCAATATATTTATTTCCTTTAAACCTCTACTTCAACAGCCTTTCATAAAGTAAAAGAAATGAAAGGAACTTTATAAAATATACAAAGGAAACTAAACTTATGGATAGAAGCTAAGACAAGCAAAGGAATTCCTATAATCCAGACACACATAATTCTTACTGCAGACCAGCCTCCATTTCAGGGGGTGAGCAGTTACTACCCCTGTTAGAGCTTGGGAAGAATGACTATCTCTGATTATGTAACAAACACTATCATTAAAACTAAGGCAATATGCCCACCCACCCCTTGCATATATGAAAGGAAAGAAAAGTTAAAAAATAATAATAATCACCAGCTTCCAAGCACTGACTTTTTATGTCTTTTATAGAGCTCCATGAATCTTCCAAAGTTAATGACAATGGATAAGCTTCCTCAAAGATTTTACAGGATGCTGCCAGCACATTTCTGCAAGGTAAAGCGATTTATCTTGTCCTGGGTGGAGGAGGGAAAAGGAGGGCTTAGAAAAATAAAATAGCTTGAAAATAAAATTATCAATCTGAAGAAATAACATGAAAAAAACAACTCACCTACTCTCAATTTTAATCATCTTGAAACCTAAAGGAGAATTAAACTTATTTATTTCCACTACTGAGGCAATTTTTGCTGAAATTTGCAAAACCAGTCATTTTATAAAAGAAAAGACAGAAATCATGAAGATGTCATGCTACCCAGAGTAAAGATTATAGATTAAACAAAAACTAGAAAAAAAATTAAAGCTCATTTGAAAAGAAGTAATTTCAATGCATATATCTCTATTATTTTAAGAATAATTTACCAAAATCCAAATTATAAAAAAAAATTGGCAAAATAATTTATAAACCCATATAGAAAACTATAAATAACAAACAGTAATTCAAAAGTTAAACATCATTAGATGTGTACTGGTAATGTTTCACAAATAAGCAAAGAAATAATCTTTCTGCTCATTATAAACTAAACACTTATGAAACAGGAAAATTCATTCATTCATTTATCAAAGATGGATCTATTAAGGATCTACTATATGCCAAACATTATTTTAGACAGCTGAACAGGAACAAAAGCTCTGCTAGAAGTTATAAAAATCGAGTTTATATTCTAGTAAATAAAGTCAATAAATAAATAGATAAGCAAACAAACATATAAAGCATGAGTTACATGGTGACAAGTATGAAAAAACAAGGCAAGAAAGGAGAACGGGGAGTGCGAGGGTAGCAAGATTTGAGGCTGAGCGAAAAGGAGCAAACTGAATAGTTTAGGCCACACTGAGAAAGTAGTGTTTTTTACAGAGACTTGAGGAAGTGAGAGAACAAGACAGGGTGTCTGGAGCACAAGCATTTCAGGTGGAAGGGATAGCAAGTACAAAGATCCTGAGGCAGGAGTGTGATTGACGTCTCAAAAAATATCAAGAAGTGCAGTATGCCTGGAGCAAAACCAGACAGAAGAAAATAAAGATGAAATCATAGAAGTAAGGGGGTGGGATCAAAAGCTGATACATTCTTTTAGGCCATTGTAAGAATCTTGACCTTTTCTGGGTGTGGTAGCTCACACCTAGAATCCTGGCACTATGGGAGGCTGAAGGATCACACTTGAGTCCAGGAGTTGGAGATCAGCCTGGGCAACATAGCAAGACTCTGACTCTTCTAAGGGAGGGAGGAGGAAAGGAGGGAGAATTTGGGGGTTTTAATCTATGATCAAAATATTTTAGAAGGATTCAAAAATAATGGCATATCTTGATAGGACCACTCTGGTTATCTTGTCAATAAATGCCATCAAGAAAAGAAAAAGTTATCAGCACATAGACTGTCCTCCAAAATTGATCACATCTTAGGTCACAAGTCTAACCTCCACAAATTTAAAAGAACAGAAATTATTCCTTGCATCTTCTCGGACCATCTTGAAATAAGGGTTGAACTCAGTAACAACAGGAATCTGCATACTGATACAAAAACATGGAAACTAAATAAACTTATGCTGAATAATAGCTAGGTCATAGACAAGATTAAGAAGGAAATTACCAAATTTTTGGAATAAAACTATATGAAGACACAAATTATCAGAACCTCTGGATACCACAAAGGCAGTCCTAAGAAGGAAATTTACAGTAGTGCAAGCCTTCCTCAAGAGAACAGAAAGAGAGGAAGTTAACAACTTAATGAGACATCTCAAGCAACTGAAAAAGGAAGAACATTCCAATCCCAAATCGAGCAGAAGAAAAGAAATAACCAAAATTAGAGCAGAATTAAATGAAATTTAAAACAAATGGGTTATACAACAGATCAATAAATCAAAAAGTTGGTTTTTTTAAAAGGTCAATAAAATAGATAAACCTTTGGTTAACCTAACCAGGAATCAGAAATGGTAAAGACAAAATAACAACAGACTCCTTAGAAATTCAAAAAAATCCTCAATGAATATTACAAGAAACTTTATTCTCAGAAATATGAAAATTTGAAGGAAATTGACTAATACTTGGAAGCACACCACCTTCCTAGACTTAACCAGAATGAAGAGGAAATGTTGAACAGGCCTATATCAATTTCTGAAATAGCATCAACTATACAAAATCTCCCTAAAAAGAAAAGCCCGGGACCAGATGGGTTCACATCAGAATTCTATCAAACCTTTACAGAGGAACTAGTACCTATATTACTTAACCTTTTCCAAAATAAAGAAAAAGAAGGAATACTACCCAATCAGAATTCTACCAAACCTTTATAGAGGAACTAGTACCTATATTACTTAACCTTTTCCAAAATATAGAAAAAGAAGGAATACCACCCAATACATTCTATGACACAAACATCACCTTTAGCCCCAAACCAGAAAAAGACTAAACAAGAAAAGAAAATTACAGACCAATATCACTAATGAATATGAATGCAAAAATATTCAACAAGATCCTACCAAAAAGAATCCAGCAACACATCAAACAAATTATAGTCCATGACCAAGTGGGTTCTATTCCAGGGTCTCAAGGCTGGTTCTATATACATAAATCTATAAATATACTTCAGCACATAAACAAAATAAAAAACAAAGACCATATGATTCTCTCAATTGATGCAGAAAAAGCTTTTAATAATAACCAGCATCCTTTAGAAAATGGGGATAGAAGGGACATTTCTTAAACTGATAGAGGCCATCTACAGCAAACCCACATCCAATATTGTATTGGATGGAGTTAAATTGAAATCATTTCCACTCAGATCAGGAACCAGACAAGGTTTCCCATTGTCTCCACTGCTTTTTAACATTGTAATGGAAGTCTTAACCATTGCAATTAGGGAAGAAAAGGCGATCAAGGATATCCATATAGGGTCAGAGGAAATCAAACTTTCACTCTTTGCAGATGATATGATCATATATCTGGAAAACACCAGGGATTCTACTACAAAACTCTAAGAAGTGATCAAGGAATACAGTAGCATCTCAGGTTACAAAATCAACACTCATAAATCGGTAGCCTTTATAATATACCAACAATTGTCAAGCTGAAAAGACAGTCAAGGACTCTATTCCTTTTACAGTAGTGCCAAAGAAGATGAAATATTTGGGAGTTTACCTAACAAAGAATGTGAAAAATCTCTATAAAGAGAACTATGAAACGCTAAGAAAATAAATAGCTGAAGATGTTAACAAATGGAAAGACATACCATGCTCATGGCTGGGAAGAATCAACATTGTTAAAATGTCCATTCTACCCAAAGCAATATATAATTTTAATGCAATCCCTATTAAAGCTCCACTGTCATACTTTAAAGATCTCAAAAAAATAATACTTCTGTATTTATGTAGAATCAGAAATACTTCTGTATTTATGTAGAATCAGAAAAAAACTCAAATACCCAAGACATTACTCAGAAATAAAAACAAATCAGGAAGAATCACACTACCAGACCTCAGACTATACTATAAATCAATAGTGATCAAAACAGCATGGTACGGACACAAAAACAGAGAAGTAGATGTCTGGAACAGAATAGAGAACCAAGAGATGAATCCAGCTACTTACCATTATTTAATCTTTGACAAGCCAATTAAAAACATTCAGCGGGGAAAAGATTCCCTATTTAACAAATGGTGCTGGGTGAACTGGCTGGCAACCTATAGAAGACTGAAACTGGATCCACACCTTTCACCATTAACTAAGATAGACTCTCACTAGGTTAAAGATTTAAACTTAAGACATGAAACTATAAAAATACTTGAAGAAAGTGCAGGGAAAACACTTGAAGAAATTGGGCTAGGCGAGTGTTTTAGGAGGAGGACCCCCTAGGCAATTGAAGCAACACCAAAAATACATTACTGGGACCTGATCAAACTAAAAAGCTTCTGCACAGCCAAGAACACAATTTAAGTAAAGCAAGCAGACAGCCCTCAGAATGGGGAAGATATTTGCAGGTTATTTCTCTGACAAAGGTTTAATAACCAGAATCCACAGAGAACTCAAACATATTAGCAAGAAAAGAACAAGTGATTCCATCTCAGGATGGGCAAAGGGACTTGAAGAGAAACTTCTCTGAAGAAGACGGGCGCATGGCCTACGGACATGTGAAAAAATGCTCATCATCCTTAATCATCAGAGAAATGCAAATCAAAACTACTTGAAGATATCATCTAACTCCAGTAAGATTAGCCCACATCACAAAATCCCAAAACCAGAGATGGTGGCATGGATATGGGGAAAAGGGAATACTTCTGCACTGCTAGTGGGCATGCAAACTAATACGTTCCTTTTGGAAAGATGTTTGGAGATCTTTTAGGAATTTAAAAATAGACCTGCCATTCGATCCTACAATTCTTCTACTAAATATATATCCAGAAGACCCAAAATCACACTATAACAAAGATATTTGTACCAGAATGTTTATTGCAGACCAATTCATAATTTCTAAGGCATGGAAGAAGCCCAAGTGCCCATCGACCCATGAATGGATTAATAAATTGTGGTATATGTACATGATATTATGCAGCCTTAAAAAAAGATGGAGACGGTGAAGATGGCGGGTTCAGTGCAAGACTAGGCCTGGCCACTGGCCTTAGCTGCAGAGTGGGAGTAAGGGTGGAGCCCCTGCCCTAGCTGGGCGGCCCCTGGGAGCACAGGTGCATGGAGGGGTTTTGTTGCCCTCCCCCCTCTGCACTTGATGGGGAGGAACTTCCTTCTAGCTTCCTGTGCATGCAGCCAGGCCCGGCTACTGTATTTCCGGTGACCTAACATCCGGCTCTCCATTGATTTGAAATTCACCTTTAGGGTGTGCGCCCCCTGGCCCAGAGAGATATTTTTCAGTTTGAAAAAAAGAATTGTGGTGAAATAATGGGATTGAGGAGGAATATATCGAAGTATTTGCTATCTTTTTTCTTTTTCTTAATTTTTGGTCGTTGCTAACGTGAGTGGTTTTGAATCTGTTGAAGACGTTTAGGAAAAGGTCTGAAGATTTAGGACATGAATTTGGTCGTTATGGTCCTATAGTCGATGTGTATGTTACACTTGATTTCTACGCATGCCATCCAAGAGGATTTGCTTATGTTCAATTTGAGGATGTTCGTGGTGCTGAAGATGCTTTGCATAATTTGGACAGAACATGGATTTGTGGATGTCAGATTGAAATACAGTTTGCACAGGGAAGTGGGAATACACCAAATCAGATGAAAGCCAAGGAAGGAAGAAATGTGCACAGTTCTTCATGCTATGATGATTATGACAGACATAGACATTCTAGAAGCTGAAGTTATGAAAGAAGCAGATCAAGAATTCAGTCTTCTGATTACAACTATAGAAAATCCTGCACTCCTAGAAACAGTAGACCATCTGGAAGACCACGGCGTAGCAAACACCGAAATCGATCTTTTTCAAGGTCTAAATCCAATTCAAGATCATGGTCCAAGTCCCAGCCCAAGAAAGAAATGAAGGCTAAATCATGTTCTAGGTCTGCATCTCACACCAAAACTAGAGGCACCTCTAAAACAGATTCTAAAACACATTATAAGTCAGGCTCAAGATATGAAAAGGAATCCAGGAAAAAAGAACCACCTAGATCCAAATCTCAGTCAAGATCACAGTCTAGGTCTAGGTCAAAATCTAGATCAAGGTCTTGGACTAAAAGTTTAAGTCCAGTGGCCACTGATAGTTCAAACCATGATAATTTTAGGCATGTATCATTCATTTACTCATAGTTTGGTTTACTCAAATTATCAGGAATACAATGTTGCAATGATGCTTAAAAAACATTTGTTAGTTTTCCCTGTGCCAGGCAATGGTTATAATTAAAATATGCTGTTGAGAAGCCAAAAAAAAAAAAGATGGAGACTTTACCTCTTTGATGTTTCGATGTTTACATAGATGGAGCTGGAACATATTCTTCTTAGCAAAGTATCTCAAGAATGGAAGAAAAAGTATCCAATGTACTCAGCCCTACTATGAAATTAATGTATAGCTTTCGTATGAAAGCTATAACCCAATTATAGCCCAAAAAGAAGGGGAAAGAGGAGAGGGAGAGGAGGGAAGGGTGGAGGATGGGTGGAAGAGGGTATTTGGTGGAACCACACCTACTGTTTATTTTACAAGGGTACATATTAAATTTACTAAGTGTAGAATATAAATGTCTTAACACAATAACTAAGAAAATGCCTTGAAGGCTATGTTAACCAGTTTGATGAAAATATTTCAAATTGTATACAAAACCAGCACATTGTACCCCATAATTGCATTAATGTACACAGCTGTGATTTAAAAGAAAGAAAGAGAAGAGAAGAGAAGAGAAGAGAAGAGAAGAGAAGAGAAGAGAAGAGAAGAGAAGAGAAGAGAAGAGAAGAGAAGAGAAGAGAAAAGAAAAAAGAAAAGAAAAGAAAAGAAAAAGTTGACAGCAAGGAGACTGGACAGAAGACTATTATGGTTACCCAAATAAGACATAATGATGACTGGGCCCAGAGTGGTAGCAGTGAATATGGTGAGAAGTGACTAGATTTGGGATGTATTTTTGAAGATAAAGTGAACAGAATTTATTGATTGAATTCTGGGGGGAAGGAGGGGTGAGAAAGAGGAATCAACAACAACAGCAAGAATTTTGACCAAGTGTGATCAGCCAAATGACTGGCCTTAATTCTCCATGTCACCCAGCATCCTGCCCCTCCCATGGCCCCACTGTGGGCAGCACCCCTTTTCCCACTCCTTGACTATGGGATCAACCATGCACTTAATTTTGGCCGATGACATGAGTATGGAGGTGACTGCCTGCCGTTTATGAACCTAAGACTTAAGAGCCCTGGCATATTATTTCTTGCCCTTTTACACTTGTTCCATCAGCATGAAAGCAATATGCCCTGACCAAGCAATATGCTTGTTCTACGGAAATAAAAAACACATCTGTATAGAGTTGCTCAGGTGACCAGCAGACCTACAGCGGGAAGTAGGGCTGCCTTGCCTCCAAAGCCTAGAGATAACAACATACTAGGCCCAGCCAGACCAGCCAAATCCAAATCAATCTTGACATGTGAATTAATAATTAATCATTGTTGTTTTAAGCTTTTAATTCTTGCTGTGATTTGTTATAATGCAATAGCTAACTGATATACTGAGCACCTTAAAAAATAAAATTATGTTTACTAAAATAGAGAATCGTACAGGAGAGTCAAGTTTTAGGTGAGAAGATCAAGATATTAGTCTTGGATATATTAAATTTGAACTTCCCATTAGACTTAAAAGTGGAGATTGAATAGGAATTGCCTGTACCAGAAGGAGATCTAGGTTAAAACACAAATGTAAAGGTTTAGATGGTATTTAAAGCCATAAGATTAGTTAAGTTCTCCAAGGAAGTGAGTGTCGATAAAGAATAGATGAAATTCAAGTCCTGAGATACTTCAGTGTGAAGATGTTGGTTGGAGAAATGAGGATGAACCAGCAGAGGAAACCTCATAGGAGCTGACAAAGGTATCAGAGAAGGTTCCACAGGGCCAGTCCCTAGAGGTTCAGGGAATGGAGTACAGGGAAGTGGTCCACTGGACCCAACTGGCTTGCAACAGGTGCAGGAAGGCAAAGACTGAAACATCAGTATCAGGTCCCTCAGTGTGCAGATCTGGTGATGTCACTACATTTTGGTTGGTGACAGGGTAAAAGCTCGATTGGAATGAGTTCAAGAGTGGGGGAGACAGAAGGGCAGTGTGCCGGGCTCGCTCTGTGACAGCCCTCAATGTGCAGAGGAGCAAAGAAGCGGAGCAGAAGCCAGGGAAGGAGCAGGGGCCAAGACAAAGGGGGTTGGGGTTTATTTAATGGCAGCAAAAAATGGTGTTTAAAAATCTACTGAAGAGAATGATCCAGCAGCAGGGAAAACTTGATGGGGAAGAAAGTGGCCAATCAGGAAGAGGAGAGAAGGCAAAGTGTCCTGGAACTGAAGCTGGAGGGTGAGCAGTGTTGCCTGGGAACTGAGGAAAGTGCCTTTGAGCTGCTTCTGAGAGGAGCGGGAGCAAGGTCAGCTAAGAGCGGATGGGAGAAGGGATGAGCATTCAGAGCACAGGGAGGAAGAGTGCAACAGGCAGGAGAGAGGGAAAGTGAGGGAGTCCGGAAAGTCAGGCTGCTTTAACCCCACCTGAGGTCAGCTATCAGAGATTTGTTCAAGTAAGACTGACCACACGCTTCTGCATTTGTCTAGGACCACATGGGTACAGTCAAAGAAAGATAATTAGATTGATAAAAGGTTAGAATTTTCCCATACAAAAACTTACAAAGCGAGGAGGCCATCGGGGGTTGAGAGTGTAAGCAGGGGAGGGAAAATGATTGACCATGGAATACAAGCCAGAGAAGAAGAGGAATGTGTACTAGAGCGGAGTGAGGGAAAGTGGAGGGTCCCGGGGAAGGACTGCCGGAGTCATGGTCACTGAAGGGAGCCTCACAGTTGGGGTGGTGATGGCAAGAAGCAGTTGTTTGAAATGAAGCTTATGAAGGGATTTCAGTTACTGACACCAGCGAAGCCAGGGTTTGTGTTTGAGAACAGAAAATTGTCTGAAGCGTGGAGGATAAGATGGAGGGGAGAGAGGAGGTGACAAAGTGAGAAATCAACATATGGGAAGACTCATCTTCAAATATCCAATAGTCTCAGATACTGAAATTGCCCAGAATTAGGTCCAAAGAAGTGTTAGAGAGTGCCAAAAAGTAAAAGTTAAAATTCCCAATAACTCAAGTGAAAAAGGTTTGAGTTTGTGCAAAATATTCACACCTTAACTGAAATCATAGTAAGTACTATTTAAATTTCTCCATAAAACATTTAATAAAGGTCTTACAAAGTATAGAAGAACTCTCTTAATCTATCTCCCATTTGGCCAACTTGCCAGATGACCCAATGCCTCCCACTCTGTGCAAAGCATTTCTGTCAAGCCGAGAGTCCCCTGAGCCCAGAACAAGCCTGCAGGGGAGACAGCTCTCTGTCCCCATCAGTCCTGCTCCCACCCAGTGAGCTGGGTGCGGGGACACTGCTCTCTGTCCCCCTCAGTCCTCTTCACACCAGGTGAGCTGGGTACTTAACAAGAGTCAGTTATGTTTGTTTCCAACACTGTTTGTGCCTCTTAAACCTGTTTTTGTAATTATATAATTACATAATTTCACAAAATGTTATGTAAATCAATGATCTTTAAATGCAAAAAAAAGAAAAAAGTGGCTTCTTTGAAAAGCATATTGAACACTAGAAAGATTTTGTAAAGTTGAGTCACTAAGAAATACACTGTCAGATTAGGTGTGAGAGAGACAGCCGTAAAATATTTTTAAGGAATCGTAAAAATGTAGACGGTGTCGGCACTGGGATTGCTTCACCCATGTCTCTCAGTTATTGCTCCACTTACAGAAGCAAAACCAGAACTCACAGACAATGAATTATTGGCCGGGTTGATGCAAGAAAGATGAAGCAGGGCTCCACTCAGGGGGGACACACATGAGAAATGAAAACACTGGTGAATGAACACAGATTTATATATTTTTGAGGTAAGTAAAATCTTAAAGATGTCTTTTTAAAGCAATTTCCTGTTATAACCACCTTCTTCACTTAACCACTTTAGTTAACCAACTACTGTTCTAATTAAATTGAATTCAAGGGCCTCTGAGGTTACATTAAACTAGACCAGAACTTAGACGAGCAAAACATGGAGCTCAGATGATGCATCTTAAGGTAAATCCTTTAGAAACATGGAGAAAACACATTTGGTCGCACTCAACAGTGACTTTGATTTTTGTTATTATTCCTGTAAAGTCTTATCTTATAATTATTGAAAGGAAAACAATGTTACAAGAGCATGGACCCCACACTTGCCTTTAAGGCAGACTCCTGAAATCCTCAAGAGATGAGAATCTCTGCATTGAAGTTTTCCTTTGATTCTTTTTGCATCTGAACAAGAGTTTTGCTATAATAAATTATGTCATAACTTTACGGTCATCATTCACGAGTGTAGGCTGCATGAATATGTTTAAGAAGTAGTTAAATATTTAAAATGACCTGCTCCAGCCCAGAAGGGCATTTAACAATGTGACACAGAAACCGTCATGGTAACTATGCCACTACACGCACAATTTGATCTGGTATTTCTGCCCAAATCCAGAGCTCTAGATGAAACTACCATAACCAGGCAAGCTACAGAACATGGAAACTCTAAAGATGACCTCAAAAACAGGGGAACATGGCTCAGGGAGTGGGGAACAGAGCAGAAATATTCAGCACGGTAGAAGAGAAAAGCAGTCTCTTTTCAACACTAGGGTAGACTTTATAGTTTAAAAAGCAGAAGGAAACTAAAAATTTGCTGCAAAGAGTAAGAAATGTCCTGTTCAGAGAAAGTAACCTTCTAATACAGAACAAGAACACTATGAAATACACAGAAAATGACCAGCAGAACTCGGACAACCCAGGAGGAAAAACTGGAACCAAAACTGTTCTGTCAGCCACATTTGACTAAGGTTTGTACTTATTTTTTAGCGAGGATGAATCGTAAACTATAATATAATCAAAATTATAATAGTTTTTAGCGAGGATGAATCACAAACTATAATATAATCAAAATTATAATAGTTTATCCTTAGGTTAACCAGATACTAAACTGTATGTAGTTTTCATTTCATACCATGAATTCAGTCAACATTAAAGTTCAAAGTTAAAGAACCCTTCCCAGGTATTCTAGGAGCTCTGATTCCAGACTGAGTTGTAACCCTACTAACTACTACAGGCAAAAGTCTAATCCCCACTGATAATACCTTTCTTGGAACAACTTAGTGAAATGTATGAGGTCTTATGAATTCTTCATACCTATTTACCGGGTAATATTACATCTAGAAATTTAGTCTGTGGAAGTGGACAGTAAACAAACTTCTATACACAAAGATTTGAAAACAACTCAAATTAACAATTGTAGAGAAATAGTTAAATTATGATACAATTACATTAATATCTTACTATTTTATCTACGCACCAGATAAATGGCAAAATGAGTGATATTCCAATTTAGCATCATTTAGGGGAGCAGCATATTTGTTATGTTAAGAGTTGAGCACTTTGATTTTATCATGATGGAAACTGTTTCATGATGAAAGAGAGGTAGCAGGCTCACGGGCTTACAGGAGTCCAGCAAGTGATATAAATGGGCAACACGGTCTGGTAAGAGACAACACAGGGTAATTGGTGGCGGGATATCCAGGACGCTCTGAGCAGCACTGCCCATCTGCAGGACAAAACCAATGCCCAGGCCCACGCCAGCTGCACCTGAAAATGTGCAACCATTATTGCCATATCTTCTGCTTTTTTTCCCTAAGGGAGATTACCACCTGGAATTTACTGTGTTTTATATGTAGAAATTGATGCTGTAAAGGGTCACTATTTACTAACCAAGGGTGCCAAGGTTTTTTTTTCATCTAGATTAGATGTTAAAATAAATTGAGATGCCTACATAACTGATTTTTTTGTGACAAACAGGCTCTCTAGGCATAACCTAGACAGGCAGGAGTTAGTCTAAAGAGTCGCTGGCTAAACTGCTCTACAAAGAAGGCTGAGTTTGGGGTGGGAGAAAAATATGCAAAGTGAGACAAAGGGGCAGGAAGCCAAGTCACAGTGCTGACTGGAGCGGAGACTTCTAAGAACATGGACTCTTAAATATCTAATTCATTGAGATCGCTGTGTGGGTCATTATGAAAGTTTTGAGATACACAGAAATCAAGAAACATAGAATCTGCACAGAGGAAAATAAATGAATCCCTCCCAACAACACTGACAAGCTGAGCAAGTTGAAAGGGAAATGACAGACCATAACACAGTCTGTCTCAAAACTTTCCTGGTGACCCAGGTATGAACCTTCAGCAGCATAGGCCACGCCCATGTAGATGACTGGGATGAAGGACAGGGCTATTCGCTCTTCCACCTGATTTGATGTGAACGAAGAAGGAGAGCACCACTCTAGGAGTCGAGAGATGCATGATTTTCAAAGGTTTAATGAAATGAGAAATCAGAAAGAGAGGTACTATCAAAAGATACCAGCTTCTAAACGACAGAAATCATAACTAAGATATTGGGCACCTCATAAGACAGAAAATAGTGACTATATTAAGGTAACCCTACCTGCTACCTTGGAAATTTGTTTCTAATTTATATTATAATTCAATTGGTGTCAAGCGGCAGGGTAGGAGCTCTGCTCCACACTATTCAAGTTCCCGGGTTAATGCAGCACACGGATGCCAAGGTCACCTTGAGGAGTCAGCTAGTTGGTGGTAGGAGAGCAAACACATAGAGAATTGTGCAAGAAT
The DNA here is from genome assembly GCF_027406575.1 of Nycticebus coucang. Taxonomy (NCBI): domain Eukaryota; kingdom Metazoa; phylum Chordata; class Mammalia; order Primates; family Lorisidae; genus Nycticebus; species Nycticebus coucang. Next base: position 50,631,513 of record NC_069782.1, read on the forward strand.
TATGGTTCATGTTCTCTTAGCCATTACACAATCATATGGCCACTCCTAGCTGTACGAAAGGCTGAGAAAGGTGAACTAGATACACATCTAGTTCCCGGGGGAAAGGAGAACCATGTTCTCTGAAGAATTATGTAACACATGGTAGATGGATGGATGGTTGGCTGGGTGGGTGGGTGGGTGGAATAAAGATAAGAATACATAGACTGTGGTGAGAGGGACAGAGAGACAGAGAAAAGAGGAGAATCCCAAAATAAATATTTGTGTGTGCATTTTTATGTCCAGATCTTGAGAACAGTATGATAGGTTCATACATGGATGGGTGCTTTTGTACACTCTGCCCCTCCTTGGTCTTCTCCCAGGATCCTGTGACGTTGCTACCATCCCCATGATCCTGTGACGTTGCTACTGTCCCCAGGATCCTGCCTCCCAAGGCAAGAACTGACTACACCGCTGTAGACACCTTCCCCAGACCCGACTATGAGCCCCATCAGGAGAGTCTGGAATTGGCTGTAGTGGGTTCTTCAACTAAAATAAATATCCATTTTTGATTAAGCTAGTTTGAGTTTATGTGTTTATAGCTATGAAAACTGAGAGAGAGACACCAAGAATGAGAGCAAGAAATATGCCAAAATGCCAAAAGTGCCTGTGTCTCCACTCAGAGGGCCACGCGCCATTTTATTTACCTTTTTATTTTTTTAATTTTTCAAGCATCCTGTAATGAAATGACATTATGTTTCTAATAAGAAAAAGATGATATTGAAAAAGTTTCTCATATAAGAGAGGGCACATCAGAAAAATAATCCTTCTGTAGAATTCTCTCTTAGGAGAGGTAGGACATCATACCAAAGGCTGCTAGTTATCACCAGTTCCCTTTGTCTGTAACGAAAGGGCAGCCGCTGGACACAGGAGGACAGCTGGGTTGAACATTTCCCAGCCTGTTGCAGGTGTCAGTGGTTATATAGTTTACTTTCAGTCAAAGGACTAAGGATGACGTAAGGCACCCAACTTCTGGATTATCTGCTAAAGATAAGCCCTTTCTCCTGAATTAGCTTTCTCCACCTCCTCCCATCAGTTGTATTAATAATTTGGACATGCCTATGAACCAGCTTCAACCAGGAAAACAGGATAAAAATGCAGAGCTAAACAAAAAAATTGGCAGGGTGTGGTGGCTCACACCTGTAATCCTAGTACTCCAGGAGGCTGAGGCAGGAGTTGCTTGAGCTCAGGAGTTCCAAGACCAGCCTGAGAAAGAGGGAGACCCTGTCTCTAATAAAAATAGGAAAACTAGCCAGGCGTTGTGGGGGGCACCTGCAGTCCCAGCTATTGGGAGGCTGAAGCAAGAGGATCACCTGAACCCAAGAGTTTGAGGTTGCTGCAAGCTGTGACACCACAGCAGTCTACCCAGGGCATGGAGTGAGACTTTCTCAAAAAAATAAAAATAAATTCATGGAGGAAACCTAGATCCCAGAATAACCGCGTGGCACAGACCTGTCTCATCAACCTGAAGTGAGACAAAAATAAACTTCTTTTGAAATCACTATTTTTTGCAGGTTCTTTGATGCGGTGGCTCAGCCTTTTCTGAAACTTATCAAAGATGACTGAAAGCCCGAACTGGAGTCACCACGTGTGCGTCCAAAGCTGAGGAAGCCCGTCCTCTAGAGGAGGAACATGTCCTAGGACAGACGTTGCATATTTAAAAAAATAAATAAAAAGAGCAGAAAACACCAAAAGGGAGCAAAGGCAAGAAAACATTCTACTTTGGAGAAATGAAGAGAATACGTTATTGCCATCTTTTCAGTTACTAGTTCCATTCTTTCTTGATGTTCTTGAATTTCATTAATACCCTTTAAAAAAAATGTTGTCCTGGGGTTACATTTTTTATGGGGTTTATGTTGCTTACAGCTGTGAAAATCTCTAGCTAAGACTGTGGGAGCATAACAGCGAGAGCTGGAAATACAGCAGAGATGTCACGGTGCCCATGTCTGGGGGGCAGGGGGAACACATGCCACTTTATTGACTTGCTAATTTTTTTGTAATTTTTCGAACACTCTATAATGAAAAGACATTATCTTTCCAATAGGAAAAGATCACCTTGAAAAAGTTTCTCATACAAGATAGAGCCAATCAGAAAAATAATCCTCATAACAATTCTCTCTTAGCCACACTCCCTGTCTGGGTGGACCAGATATTACACGCACAACAAGGATATTCTTTACCAAACAGCTGGCATGTGTGAGGCACCAGACTAGGAATTTTTAATATGTTATTTCATTAAGCCAAACATATGGGGAAAATAATATGATCTCTATTTTAAGGAAAAGGGAATGGAGCCTCTGACTCCATTAAGTAATTTTCCCAGCGTCACGGAGCTTAGTAAGTGATTGGTACAATCAGAATTCAGACTTGGTAGAATTAGGATTCAGAGTTAGAATTCAGCCCATCTCTTGTCATTAGTCAACAAATAGTTTAACGTCTTAAAGAAGAAAAGAAAATGACATGCAAGGGGCTCGGCCAGCTGTTTCTCAGCAAGTAAGGACTTTACTCTTTCCGGAAGACTTGTCATTGACAAGTGGACCAAAGACATTGGCTCCTATGTGGTGGCCCTTCAGAGGGGAGTGCCTGGAAATCAGGGTCTGGCTATTTTTGTAAGCTCAGACCTAGTCAGGAACAATGAATGGCTCCAAGAAGTCGTGCTATGACATTTTCTCAGCACCAATGTTTAGTTCTGTAGTTAATAATTTGGGCCTTCAGATTTAGTGCTTTGTACTCAGCAGCAGCGAGGAGGAAACTGAATGACAACCTGAATCAGTCCAAAGACACGAAAATAAATGTGTTCTGAACTCCTTAACAAGAAATCTGCAATCTATACATCCATGAAAAAGAGAAACTGCTGAAATAAGCTTTGTATTCTAGGAGGGAACGCATGAGCAGAAAGCAAGGAATTTCCTTCTTTTTTTTTTCCCCTGGTTTTTTTTTTTTTAATTGTTAAATCATAGCTGTGTACATTAGTGCAATCAAGGGGTACAATGTGCTGGTTTCATATACAATCTGAAATATTCTCATCAAACTGTTCAAGGTAGCCTTCATGGCATTTTCTTAGTTATTGTATGTAGACATTTGTATTCTGCCTTTAGTAAGTTTTGCCTGTACCCATTCTAAGATGCACCATAGGTATGGCCCCACCCATTATCCTCCCTCCACCCTAACCTCCACCCTCCCTTCCCCTTCCTTGGCCCTTTCCTCATAGTCTTGTGCTATAGTTGGGTTATAGCCTTCATGTGAAAGCTATAATTTAGCTTCATAGTAGGGCTGAGTACATCGGATACTTTTTCTTCCATTCCTGAGATACTGTGCTAAGAAGAATATGTTCCAGCTCCATCCATGTAAACATGAAAGAGGTAAAGTCTCCATCTTTCTTTAAGGCTGCATAATATTCCATGGTATACATGTACCACAATTTGCTAGTCCATTCATGGGTCGATGGGTACTTGGGCTTCTTCCATGACTTAGCGATTATGAATTGGGCTGCAATAAACATTCTGGTACAGATGTCTTTGTTATATTGTGATTTTTGGTCCTCTGGGTATAAACCTAGTAAAGGTATTATAGGATCGAATGGCAGGTCTATTTTTAGGTCTGTAAGTATTCTCCAAAGATCCCTCCAGAAGGAACGTATTAGTGTGCATTCCCACCAGCAGTGTACAAATGTGCCCTTTTCTCCACATCCACACCAACATCTCTGGGGATTTTGTTATGTGAGCTACTCTTACTGTGGTTAGGTGATATCTCAAAGTAGTTTTGATTTGCATTTCTCTGATGATTAAGGATGATGAGCTTTTTTTCATGTGTTTGTAGATCGTGCATCTGTCTTCTTTAGAAAAGTTTCTCTTCAAGTCCCTTGCCCACTCTGAGATGGGATCACGTGTTCTTTTCTTGCTTAAACATTTGAGTTCTCTGTGGATTCTGGTTATTAGAACTTTATTGGAGGTTTAACCTGCAAATATTTTCTCCCATTCTGAGGGTTGTCTGCTTGCTTTACTTACTATGTTCTTGGCTGTGCAGAAGCTTTTTAGTTTGATCAGGTCCCAGTAGTGTATTTTTGATACTGTTTCAATTGCCTGGGGAGTCCTCCTCATAAAATATTCACCCAGGCTGATTCCTTCAAGAGTTTTCCCTGCACTTTCTTCAAGTATTTTTATAGTTTCATGTCTTAAGTTTAAATCTTTTATCCAGTGAGAGTCTATCTTAATGGTGAAAAGTGTGGGTCCAGTTTCAATCTTCTACAGGTTGCCAGCCAGTTCACCCAGCACCATTTGTTAAATAGGGAATCTTTTCCCCATGGAATGTTTTTAATTGGCTTGTCAAAGATCAAATAACGGTAAGTAGCTGGATTCATCTCTTGGTTCTCTATTCTGTTTCAGACATCTACTTCTCTGTTTTTTGTGCCAATACCATGCTGTTTAGATCACTATCAATTTATAGTACAGTCTCAGGTCTGGTAGTGTGATTCCTCCTGCTGTGTTTTTATTGCTGAGTAATGTTTTGGCTATTCAAGGTTTTTTCTGAATCCCGCTGCCAGCGGGATTAGGTTGATCCGACACACGCAACCACTTGCCAGTTTTCCACTGTTTTTGTCCTCCTCTTGGGGTCCATAAGTCCCTTGGTGACTCCCTCTATCCTCAAAGGGATGATTATAGGCAGATCCCACCAGCCAGAGATGCCTGGAGTCTTATCTCCCCCGACTCACTGTGCCCTGTTGCAGGGAAGCTGTTACTTGGCCACCATCTTGTATTGTCCACCCCAGGAATTTCCTTCTTCTTGAAAATCTATTCATCTTGTGTGAACAATAGGGTGTATGAAGAAGGCCTTCAAACCTGACATCATCAACCTAGAATATTCAGCAACTCTCAGCCCATGCCGCTGGTGGTCCCTTCAGAACTCCTCACTATTTTATCCTGTGAGGAAGCATAATTTGTCAATGATGCTGTGTCTGAAGTCCAGACATGACAGCCCCTGTGTGAAATGATGTCTCTACCTTTCTGTGGTAGGCAAAGTAATGCCCCCCACGTATGTTCATCTCCTGATCCCCAGAACCTGTGAATATTTTGTGTTTCATGGTGAAAGAGAACCTGGATTGCTGATAGAATTAAAGTTGTGGATGGCATTAGGATTGTTAACCAGATGACCTTGAAATAAGCAAGTTATAGATTATCCAGGCGGACCCCATGAAATCACAAGAGTTCTTATAAGTAGAAAAGGGGTGTGAAAGAGCCAGAGGAGGTGTGATGATGGAGGCATGGTCAGATTGATGCAATATAAAGCCTCACCCACCATTTCAGTCGTTGAGGATGGATGAAGGGAGCCATGGGTGAAGAAAGGCCACAGTCTCTGGTAGCTGGAAAAGGCAAGGAAACAGATTCTCTCCTCAAACTTCCAGGAAGGACTGCAGCCCAGAAGGCAGCTTAATTTTAGCTCCATAATCAGGTTATAGACTTCAAACTTAGAGAATTTAAGGTAAAAAGTTTGTGTTATTTTAGCCATGAAACTTGTGGTAATTGGTTTTGGCAGCTATAGAAAACCACCATACTGCTAAATGCCAGACACAGTGGCGTGGGCCTGGAATCCCAGCCCTTTGGGAGGCCAAGGTAGAAGGATCACTTAAGGCCAGGAATTTGAGACCAGCCTGGGCAACATAGTAAGACCTAGTCTCTACCAAAAATAAGAAAAATTTGCCAAGCATGGTGGCATGCACCTGTTCTCTCAGCTACTTGGGAGGTCGAGGTAAGAGGATCACCTAAGCCCAAGAATTCAAGGTTACAGTGAGCTGTGATTGCACCACTGCACTGGGTGAGAGAGTGGAAGCCTGTCCCATTAAAAAAAAAAAAAAAAAAAGAACCATTACTGCATGAGATATGAGATATCTACATATAAACATGGGTAAATGAGAAAGCAAAAACTTAAGGGGAGAGGTGAAAGAAAATCTGTCTGCCTGTATGTTTCAAATGGGCCACTGGGGAGAGCTCCTACAAGTGGTTAGAAGTAGTTGTAATTAGTGATTGGAATCTAATCACTCCAGGGACTAGAGGGAGGGGACTGAGGAGGCATGGCAGGAGGACCCCAAGAAAAGTACAACCATGCTAATACACTTCCTGGCAGGCCAATCTGCTCTGAAAACCCCTAAAAACCTTTAATAAACACATGTGTATATGGCAGAGGAGAATACAGGTTTTGTGTAGTCTCAGGAAAATCTGGCCTGTATAAATTGACATGGCAACAAAATCACAGAATTACATGCTGAATGAATTTCAGAAATAAAAGTAGTCTTGGAAATTATATGACCCAATTCTCTTTTTATGCACAGAAAGAAACTGAGGCTCAGGGAAATGAAAAGGCTTGCCCAAATTAGTTGATGTCAGGACCAATGCAAGAATATCATTCTTCAAAGTAGTAGATTTGCCTCAAAATAGGAGGATCTGGCTACAACTTCAATGTTATTTTACTTCCTACTAAACTCTAAAAGTAAACTGTAGGAACAAAATAGTTGTCACTGCCTAATGAGAACATGTGAATTACTCTAAACCCCAGCCGCAATGGGATATTAATTGTTGTCCAGGAAGAAGGAGATACTCTAAGCTTATGAGGCACTATATCTTGGAAGAAAAGCTACTTTTTTGGAGTCTTGGCAGTGAAGCACCACAAAAACTCCCAAATCAGTCTCCTTCAGCCTCCCACGGTTTGGGAATGGTAAAGAGCCCCACTGAGACCCTGGATCTAGTCTTGTCCCTACAGCGGTTATGACACTGGGCAGTCTCAGCCAACCGCAGTAGCAAAGACAAGGATGGTAGGAGCAGCCCCAACATTACTGAACACATCACCTGCCACTCCAGATGCTTCACGTGTATTCTCGCGTTTCCTTCTCCTCAGGTAGGAAATATCATTATCCTTGTTGTACATGTAAGAAAGACTGAGAAATTTGTCAAAAATCATTCAGCCACTACGTGGTCGAGCTAGAAGCTGAGGCCAGAAAATGCGACTCCGCAGCTGAGCCATGGACAGGCTGTGACTTAGCTCTGTGGTCAACAACGGCCTCCACAGGGCGAGAATCACGTCGCACTCTCGAGTGCAGTCCCTGTGCCTGGTGTCATTTCAGGACAAATACAGTAGATAAAACACAACAGAGGTCAGAGGCAGGGCCATGGGGTCAGTCATTACAGGTTTTAAAAAAACGCCACCTTGGGCGGCGCCTGTGGCTCAGTGAGTAGGGCGCCGGCCCCATAGGCCGAGGGTGGCGGGTTCAAACCCAGCCCCGGCCAAACTGCAACCAAAAAATAGCCGGGCGTTGTGGTGGGCGCCTGTAGCCCCAGCTGCTCGGGAGGCTGAGGCCAGAGAATCGCGTAAGCCCAAGAGTTAGAGATTGCTGTGAGCTGTGTGAGGCCACGGCACTCTACCCGAGGGCGGTACAGTGAGACTCTGTCTCTACAAAAAAAAAAAAAAAAAAAAAAAAATGCCACCTTGGCTCAGCGCCCATAGCACAGTGGTTACGGCACCAGCCACATACACCAAGGGTGGTGGGTTCAAACCTGGCCCAGGCCAGCTAAACAACAGTGGCAATGGCAACAAAAATTAGCCGGGCATTGTGGCAGGCACCTGTAGTCCCAGCTACTGGGGAGACTGAGGCGAGAGCATTGCTTAAGCCCAAGAGTTTGAGGTTGCTGTGAGTTGTGATGCAAGGGCACTCTATCGAGGGCAACATAGTGAGACTCTGTCTCAAAAAAAAAAAAATGCCACCAGCACCCTGTGGGTAAGTTATTTACCTTCTCTGGATTTCTGATTATTTACCTAAAAAAAGAAAGAAGCATAATAAAGAAAGCTACCTCATAAGGTTGCTGTGAAGATTAATGATATAATACATTTAGAAGAGGTAGCCCAACCACATGTAATTTGATAAATAATAAACAAGATTCTGCACAACTGGGGTTACATTTATTGTTTGTTTGCCTTTCAAATTTATTTTTCAAATGTTCCTAAAGTCTGAATGGCTCCCAAATCTCTTCCCATGTATTGTGAAAAGTCCACCTAAAGAAGAATAATTTTTAAAAAGGTTAAAGAAAAGAAAACAGTTTAAAGAAAAGGCCATTCAAAAGAAGTTTCACTCCTTTGAACTTTTTTTTTTTTTTTTTTTTTTTGCAGTTTTTGGCTGGGGCTGGGTTTGAACTGGCCACCTCCGGCGTATGGGGGCGGCGCCCTACTCCTTTGAGCCGCAGGCACCACCCACTCCCTTGAACTTTAAAAAGAAAGCCAGGCTATAATTTAGTGAGCCTGGACAGCAGCAATGGAAAAGAACTAACAAAATACAGAATTTCTGTGAACGTTTATAGGAGTATTAAGATACGCAGTCCCATTCTCCTACCTACCAGTAGATATTCTTCTGCATAAATCTTTCTGTTCCTTCAAGAACTATTCACACGACAAGTTTCCCGAACCTGCTTTATCTTGCCTGTCAAAAAAATATATCAGAGCATTTACGTTCTGCAAAGCATAATTCTAGCTCTTGCGACACAAAAACACATAAGACACAGTCCTTATCCTCAAGAAATTTATAGTCTACTCAGAGAGACAGAATACATCCATGCAAAATAATTAAAATAATAAGAACCACAGACTAACCACCAAGCAGAGCATCCAAACGCCTTCCTCTTCATCTCTCATGCTAGTCATTGACATCTGTCACTTTTTTGTATGAACTAACAAACATCTCTCAGGAGTTGATCAGTTTGGTAGTTACTCTTTTACAACAAGAGAGATCAGAGCCCAGAAAAATACACAAATTCATCCTACCATCTTCTCAGTTTGGCTAAGATCTCATTCTGACAGATGACGTGTTTATCTGCAGATCTCTCTCCCAGCTACCTGAGCATTAGTTAAGAGAAATGCCCGCATTTGGGTGTATTTCCATTATCAGATGAGGGGCTCAGTTAGTAGTGGTCGAATGAATGGACATCTATGGTTTATCAGACATGGCTGACATAATTGTCTAAAGTTGGATATTTTATCATATTTGACATCCCATAATTTTTCCCCTTTAGTCTGATAAACCCAGTACCATAATTATGTGGCTTAACTGTAACTCTCTGTCATCGAGAAGCTGGCCGTACAGGCCTAACGTTTGCAAAAGGCCTGGGTAAGCTCCAAGCACACACGGAGAAAGAAACAAAGCTATCCATGGCCACTCTGGCACTGGCCTGTCAGTCCTTTACAGTGGCAGGTGCCGTTAGCTGCCTCTTGGTGGAAAGCTGTCTCCACCCCCATCACGCCCATCTGTTTCTTCACTGGGTCACCACATCATCATCCTTGGATTTCATACTTTGCTGCCTCAGGAAAGATTTCCCAGACAGCCTGTGATGCTGCCAGCACCAATACTTCTTCTTAACAGCAATCATTAATACCTGATGAACTAACATTTTCATCAATATGGTCATTTCATTAATGTCCATCCCTGTTTCAGATTGTCAGGTCCACAGATGAGCATCACATGTGCACTTTGTGAACCTTTCTGTCCTCATCACAGCGCAGTGAGGCCTGTGTGTGTGTTTACATCCATACACATGTGCACGCACATGTGACACAAACACAACTGTGCACACACAACACACCACGGCACAAACACAACTGCGCACACACAACACACCACGGCACAAACACAACTGCGCACACACAACACACCTTTCTCGGTAATCTACACATATGAATGTACAGTTGGTAATCAACAAGTATTGTGAATGTATGAATTCCACAAACTTCTCCCATGAATTTTAAAGGAAGATACGAGAGCATGGCTGGGACGCATAGGCAGAGACATTTTCAAATAACCACTCATTCTGTTGTCGTACCTCTCCCAGGAGACGCGCTCTAGCAGTGCTTGTAAGGGCCATGCTGCCAGCACCCGCCCCGCCCCCACACCCCCATGTAAGGAGCACGCAGTGTGATACTCTGTGGCTCACGGAGAGTGAAATGCAGAGGGGAGCGGTAAGACTCTGCCCACATCCCTGTGGCTCTGCCCCTTTTCTGGTCAGGATATTAACTCGCCTGGAAACACAGTGCCTTCACCATCTCTTCCTCATTAGCAGACCCCGTAGCCCCTCCCTATCTCTGCTTCTGTGTCTCTGTGTTACTTTTTCTTTCTTTCCTGGAAATTACAGATGAAGCAAACATAAGACTTTGAAAAGTGGAGAGAAAAGGGCGGACCAGCTAGAGACCCCAGGACCTGAGGAACAGCACAGCCACAAATCCCATGGGGGTTCTTCTTTGTCTTCTACATTATAAACCGGGTGGTGAAGAGGCCAGAAACCTACACATAATAACAGGTGCAGAAGAAAAAAAAAAGAATGCTCAGCCCCCTTAGCACAGTGGTTACAGCATCAGCCACATGCACCAAGGCTGGCAGGCTCGAACCTGGCCTGGGCAGCTAAAAACAACAATGACACCTGCAACAACAACAACAAAAAGTAGCCAGGCCTTGTGGCAGACACCTGTAGTCCCAGCTACTCGGGAGGCTGAGGCAAGAGAATTGCTTCAGCCCGAGTTTGAGGTTGCTGTGAGCTATGACACTACAGCACTCTACAGAGGGTGACATAGTGAGACTTTGTGAAGAAGAAGAAGAAGAGGAGGAGAAAAGGAAGGAAGGAAGAGGAAGAGGAAAAGAAGAAGAAGAAGAAGAAGGCATCGTCTCTAACCAAAGGACCAGGAAAGGTGCAGCCTGCCAAGACACCACTACTCTATTGCAGCCAAAATGGCAAAAAAGGCTGTCGCCCCACCAGCAAACCCCAAGGGGAACCCAGACTACTGTCCTTTCCAGGCTGTGATGAAGCAGCTCACCCTACCCCCCTCACCAGGGTGATATCAGAGGAGAATGAGTAGGGAGCCGGGAGGTACCTGGGGCCGTTAGTGGGGACCACGAGGGGACTGGAAGTCACCGCCACCCTCTCTCGGGGTGCCCCCCCCACCTCCAGTGTCAACAGTAGTCCCATCAGGAACCTGGACTTCTCCCCACACCTGGCAGTCACAGGGCGGTGTCAGAGGAAGCCAAGGAAAACAGCAGACATGGATAAGACCAGGAGTCCATAACACAAGGTCAAAATCCTCCAGGTTTCTGTCAGCAATGACTTAGAAAGTCTCAGCAGAAGTACAGAAGAGATGAAGAAGAATCAGATGAAACTTTTAGAACCAAAAAATACAAAAGCCAAAATAGACAATGGTCGGCTCCACAGGAGAATAGATGGGACAGGGAAAGAATCAATTAGCTTGAACAGTGAACAGCAAAAACCAAACACCAGGAACAGAGAAAATAGATTTACAAAATGAAAAGAACCTCAAGGACTTATGAAACTAGGACAAAATATCAAATGTCCCTGTTATTGGAACCTTCAATGGAAGGAGAAAGAAGGAAGGACTAAAAGGTACTCAAAGAGGTCATGGCTGAAAACTTCTAAAATGTGACAAAACTGAATGAACCTCACTGGTAATTAAGAACGCAAATTGAACAATAAAATGATATTTTTATTCTTTGCTTCTCCAACCAGCAAAAAATATTTATGATTGATAATATTTCAAGTGTTGGTGTGAATCTAATAAATGGGATTCTTACACTTAGTGGTAGCTTAAGTTGGTGAGACACATTTCATGAAACTTTTCCTAAATGGAATTTTAGCTGTTGCTTCAAAACAGTGGATGTGCATGTGCCCTGACACTGAGACTCCACTTTCAGATATAAATTTATTTCATAAAATAGCTCCATGAGTTCAGAAACTATACAAAGAATGAAGGATGGTTTTTTGAAATATTGTATAAGAATGAAAAATTGCAAATAAAAATGTCCATTAGCGGTGGTTCACGCCTGTAATCCCAGCACTCTGGGAGGCCGAGGTGGGGGGTTGCCTGAGCTCACAGGTTCGAGACCAGCCTGAGCAAGAGTGAGACCCCATCTCTAAAAACTAATTGGACATCGTGGTAGATGCCTATAATCCCAGTTACTCAGGAGGCTGAGGCAAGAAAATCGCTTGGGCCCAAGATTTGGAGGTTGCTGTGAGCTATGACACCATGGCACTCTATTTAGGGTGGCAAAGTGAGACTCTGTCACAATAATAATAATAATAATTAATGAATCATGTCCTATTTGTACCATAGATGTGATATAGTTGTTGTTGAAGAAATGTTTAAGGCAGACTTACACATTTTGACCTGGAAATAACTTCAAGACGAAAAGTACTAGTAAAGAAACAATGCGTATACTATGACCCTGAAACTCCCACACACAGACAGGTGTACATTTGCTGTAAATACAACCGTAGGAAGTGGATACAGAGCTCAGAGATTGTAAGCGATTGTAAGCACTAAGCTGTGTTTGCTTGGAACTTTGCATAAATTAAAAAACAGAAAATGTCACTATCAAAGAATAATATGGAGGGACTGATAGTGATTATGGGGGGACAAAATCTCCATAAAACAAAGGTTGACAATTTGTTGAGTTTGATGGGGGTAGAGGACAAAGGGAAATGTTCATACTTTGTTCTCCACACTTTTTTATCTTTGGCTCCTGCCCAGTGGAAAAAAATGTATTGATGTATTCATTGTATGGTAAATAAAGTTATGGAGATTTAACCATATGGTTTATAAAAAAAAATGGATAGAATAATAATAGTTCATACTATGTGGCTGTCTACAAAAATCATGCGTCAGCCATTGGGCCTAAGTGCTGTGCATGTATTTTTTCATTCACAGGAACTCTGTGAGATGGTCAATAGGAGCCATTCTAAGTGCCTTAAATACATCATCTCATGTAACATTCACAGCCACTCTGTGAGATCAGTACTATTATTAACTGCCATTTCACAAACAAAATAGAATGCTTAAACCAATTACTCAAGTTCATAGCAGAGCTGGGTACTCAATTGTGTTGTGTCTACCTCCACTATCTTGCTGCACCTACATCACAGAGAGAGGAAAATCCACACACCTGCTAAGCCTGGGAACTGTTTCTTCATCTACATCAGATGAGCTTTCACAAGCTTAAAAACTGGTTTAGGAATGTGTTCACGTTGGCAGTGCATACACTAAAATTGGAATGATACAGAGAAGATTAGCATGGCCCCTGCACAGGAATGACACACAAATTCATGAAGCATTCCATATTTTTGCCCACATCACAAAGTCTCAAAGCTGCAGATGCTGGTGTGGATGTGGAGAGAAGGGAACACTTTTATACTGTTGGTAGGACTACAAAGTAATACAACCTCTCTGGAAAGAAGATGGAGAATCCTCAAATAACTCAAATTAGACCTCCCATTTCACCTTGCAATCCCACTACTAGGAAAAAAATCCTTTTATCATAAAGATCTTTGCACTAGATTGTTTATTGCAGCTCAATTTACAATTGATAAGATGTGGAAACAACCTAAATGCCCATCAACCCCGGAATGGATTAATGAACTGTGATATATGAACATCATGGAATACTATTCATAAAAAAATATAGAGACTTTACATCTTTTGTATTAACCTGGATGGAGTTAAAACACTTTCCTCTTAGTAAAGTATCACAAGAATGGAGATGCAAGTATCCAATGTACTAGATACTAATATGAAGCCAGTAGATGATTTAATACATGTCCTCATAAGAGAAAAATTCAATTCAACTCAAGATGGGGGAGGGGGAAGAAGAAGAATGGAGGGGGACAGGTATGCTCCCACTTAATGGGCACAATGTAAGGCTACACAGCACAGCTCCTGGGTGTGGAACACAACTACAACAGGGACTCTACCTAATGAATATAAACATTGTAACCTAATTGTACCCTCACATTAATCTGAAATTTAAAAAAAAAATGAATCAGGTAGAAGAAAAAGAAAATTATTTTATAAAATAAAAGAGATTTTTTTAATTTTGTGAGCACCTCTAAAATATAGGATAATGTATGTCATTTTGGATAAATCCACCATTATATTCTCTTTGATTTTATTTTATATGTAGAAATTACACTAAAAATAATAGATATTAAACTAATCATGAGAGAACAAGCTAACTAATACTTGTGTGCAGGTACCTAATTTCCCCTAGACTGAGATAGGTAATTCTAAATGACAGACTATGATTAGCTAGTGAAACTTCAATTCATTGAAAAAATACTACACATCTCAAAGAGAAAGGAGGAAACTATAAATACCTTCCAATATTAAGTGTGATCACTCAAAGACAGCTAGTTTTTTTAGTCTAGGAGGTTTCTGCTCTGAAGCGATAGTGAAGTTAATGAGTCAACTTCCTTCTAAGATTAAAGAAGGCAGATGACACTGCATGGGCCTCTCAAGCTTCCGACTCTGCCTTTATTTTTCTAGGTTGTCCAGCCCAAAGCATGATAGCTAAAAGGTCATAGTATACCAAGAAAAAAAGCTTTGGAAAAGTTTAAGACAGAAAAAATATGCAGATCCTTTGGAAGTGCAGTAGTTGAAATACATATATATAGAGAGAGAGAAGATAAAAGAAGCAGGACCGAATTTTCCCATAGTAGGTACCACAAACCTCTTGAATATGTGACACCTATTATAGAATGGGTTTAGAACTATGGCATCCTGTTTTTTGGATAATATCTTAATAGAACACAGACCACAAATAAAATTACTAAACTCTTAAAAGCAAGAAAAATACCACTTCCAGATAAGGCAGGAATTCCCCATATGAAACTTGCCTGGCCAAGCATCATGGCACCCAGGGCTCAAGGCTCCATCAGCACCTCCAGAGGGGCTGTGGGCTCAGCTGTGCAGGGCCTGTAGCTCCTTCACCATAACCGTAAGGCTTCTCCCGAGGTTTCTGGGACACACTGCGCTGAGCCTACCCCACCCCCACCCCAGTGCTCTTTCTCAGCTTGCTGTTTCTCCTCTCTGGCCACCACTTCCCCAGGAGCCATCTAGCCTACATCTGAAATGATGTCTGGTACAGAGTGGTTAAGGGGCAGAGAGAGAAGAATAGGTGAGCAAAAGGTGATTTACATCTAGTATGAGTTCACTTCACCCACTGCAAAAACTGGACCATTTGGATGAAAAGCTAGCAAATCCAAAGGGAGGTCATAAAAATGAAACATGGGGTTAAGGCCACCCCTTTAAGATCCCAGGACAAGCTCCACTGGGCATGGTGATTTTCAGAATGGGACAATAGTTGTATTTTTGGAGTATGAAAACTTATTTGGGCTTCTTCCTAGCCCATCTTTTCCTGAACAGCCTCCCCACCCTGTCAGGTCTCTGTAGCCATATTTAAACCACCATTCCACATGGACGACAGTAAATTAGACCAGGAATAGATGGCTCACCCATCATGGATCGATCAAATTCTCATTCTCCAAAATTTGGAAATTGATGTCAAAAGTAATGAGTATGTCTTTGTCTAAAACTGTAACATGTAAACTCAGAAGTTGTAAAGTCACCATACTCCACCATGCAGATGGGTAAGCAGAAAATTCCCATCTGTAAAGAAAAAAGAAGAAGAAAAGTGAGTCATGAAGAATAGAATGAGGGAGGCAGAGGCAAGATGGCTGACTGGAGCCAGCTTTCCACAGAGGCACCCATCCAGAAGATTGCACACTGCAATGCACAGCCTCCAGTGACAGCTTCATCAGCATTTAATGTTGTACTAAGTTCTTTACCAAAAAAATTGCTGATCTTCTCTTTTACTGCAGGAATTCGTGTAGCACCACCAACTATCTCCACTGCATAAATATCTTCTTTCCTTAACTTGGCTTGTTCCGAAACACTACGAAGTGGTGGCTCCGCTCTAGCTAAGAGATCATCACACATTTCCAGAAATTTGCCTCTATTCATAGTTCCAGATACATCAATGTCATTCATAAAACACTCAATGCTCAGAGGGAGATCTGAAGCATTTGCACTCATCAATTTCTTGAGTTTCTCACACTCCTGTGAGAGTCATTATAATGCACGAATTTTGGACTTTATGTCTAGCTTGTATTTCTTCCCAAATTCTTCACAGAAGTGATTTACTAAAACTTCATCGAATTTTCTGCCTCCCAGTGTTGTATTAAATGCAGTGGCCAGAACCTTCAGTTTTCCTCTATTAAATGCACATACAGAAACTTGATAAGCAGAATGGCCCATATCTACAAAAACTACATTTCTTGGTTTCTCTTCTAAGGCAGGAAGATCTTAAGAGAGTTAAAGGATAGAAGTTTAGTAAGTAAGCTGATGATTTGGAGCTGAGCCAAGAGAGAAAGTTGAAGAATGCACATCAACTCTGCTGAGGCAAGCTGCAACCCCAAGGATACAAACAATAGGTACAAAATCCATCACCAAGCAGATGGGAGTCCACTCCCCCATGAGAATGGCTCACAGTATACTTTCTACAAACAAGTGAGCAGAGTTCAAACATCCTCCCATTTTATCCCACAGGAGAGACCCTCTAAATACTGGACTTCCTTCCCCTACTAGGGTGCCATGGCACTCTCCTGCCAGGCATAAAACTGTATAAAACTGTATATATTCTCTATCTGCAATCCT
Source organism: Nycticebus coucang (assembly GCF_027406575.1). Lineage (NCBI taxonomy): Eukaryota > Metazoa > Chordata > Mammalia > Primates > Lorisidae > Nycticebus > Nycticebus coucang. The sequence continues at coordinate 50,648,070 of NC_069782.1, forward strand.
GAACTCCCAGTACTTCCCTCCACTCTCACCCCAAGGTCTGGAAACCTGTCCCCCATAGAGTCCAGATTCTTGAGCATTTTCTCGAGAGGTGTGGACTAGGCATGAGCTGTGGCAGGTCTGTGATGATTCTGCAGCATGGGAGTAAGGAGAAAACAGTGGACTGAATGAACTGTATGGAAAAGGGAGAGGTGGTGCCCCCAGCACAGAGCAGCAACTGCAGCAGCGGGAACAACAGGACTCACACACCTGGGGATATTTTGGAAGGACACTCCCTGTCTCTCTGGGCAACCAGAGAAAGCTGGGCATCTTGTCCGGTGGCAGATACTGGCAGATGAATCTGGGATGGTAACATAGGCTCCATGAGCAAAGGGTATGCCTGAGGCAGTATGGGCCTGAAAAGAGTGCAGCAGGATGGAGAATTGAAGACACATGCTCAGAGACCACATACTCCTAGGGTGAGGCTGAGCCAGAGGACTGCTTTAGTGAGCATGCACAGAAACAGCATACTCCCAGGGCAAGGCTAAGCCAAGAAGGATTTAGTGAGGCTAAGAAACACCTGGCACTCAGAGGATCATAGCTGAAACAAAGGCAGGTGGGGATAGGTTGGAACTGAGAGCTCAGCGTGAGCTCTAATTGCACCCACCCCAACACAAACTGCAACAGAGACAGACACTCTAGCTCTGGGCAGTGGCACAGACCAGGGCTGAGTCGCACTTTCTGTGAACTCAAACAGAGCCTGATCCACAGGGGAATATAGCCAGGACAGAATCACAAATTCTGCACAAATATAAGTGTCAGCAACATCAATCAGGGGCAGGGCTGTAACTGAGTGTACCACCCCAGCTTCCATTAACCACCCAAGGTTGTCAAGCCTCAGCTTCCCCTGCCAGATGGTGGCAGAATGCAGAGGCCTGGCCGAAGAGATATAAGATCTCTCTGTGACTCAGGCAGGCTCAAACCCCTGGAGCATCTGCTCACTGGAGGGAACTGGGTCATAGCCCTGCGGAGTTACCAGTGACTGAGTATGACAGAGGTGCAAGGTAGGGAAGGAGGAATCAACCTCCCCAGACTAATTTATTTGCTGTGTGTTGGGGGGGGGGTTCTTCTGACTCCACAGAGCACCAGAATGAGTCATACTCGAGCTGCCAGCAGTCCCCTGCTATCTAGTTACCGGAGACCATTTGAACTCACTCACTTGAGACCGGGTGCTGACTACGACAATTGATTTGGATCTCTTGGACTGGACCAATCACCCGAAGAATATCCAAAGTGGTACCCTGGGTATGTGGTTGTGGGAAGATTTGATTTTCCTTTTCCAATTGTTGCCCATGGGGGTAGGGTGACTTAATTGCTGGTATATCTCAACAGCTGAGACTTCAACCCAGAGTAACTAATTCAATAGGATAGGACATAGACACGCTAAAAACAAGACAGAGCCAATTAGCCCCACCACACCAAGTAAGCCCCCAGTGTCTCAGACTGTAGCACTGTATGGGTCCTTTGTGAAGCTCTAGGAGAAAAGGTACAGACACCAGTCACAGCTCTTGGGCAAAGGGCTGGTTAATCACTACTCCTGGAGACCCCCAATCCAACTTCACCTTATCTGCTTATCTAGCCAAATGGTGTAAAATCATCATGGGGCAGAATCAGTTGAAAAACTCTGGTAACATAAATAACCAGAGTAGATCAATTCCCCCCAAGGAATGATACGACAGATGCAACTAAAGATCCCATTCAGAGACAAACGCCTGAGATGTCAGAAATTGAATGCAGAGTTTGGATTCCAAATAAGATTAATAGAATGGAGGTAAAGTTGGAATTAGATATTCAAGGAGCATTTCAAAAGTTGTCTCAAGAATTCAATAAATTCAAAGACAAAATCACCAAAGACTTTGACACATTGAGGCAAAAATTTGCAGCCCTCAAAGATCTGAAAAATACAGTAGAATCCCTCAGTAACAAAATGAAGCAAGCAGAAGAAAGGATTTCTGACATTGAAGATAAAACTTAAAATGCTCCCAAGCATCAAAGAGGAAGAGAAATGGAGAGCAAAAATGGATCATTCTCTCAGAGAGCTGTGGGATAATTCGAAGAAAACTAATATTCACCTTATAGGAATTCCTGAAGGTGACAAAGTTGCTTCGCAAAGCACAGAGGCCCTTCTTCCAGAGACTATGAAGGAGATCTTTCGAGACATGACAAGAAATTTGGAAATTCAGATAGCAGACAGCTTCAGAATCCCAGCATGACTCAACCTGAATAAGACAACCCCCAGACACAAAATAATTAACTTCACTAAAGTTAATATGAAGGAGAAAATTCTGAAAGCAGCCAGACATAAGAAAACCATAACGTACAAAGAGAAGAATATTAGAATGACTGCAGATCTCTCTGCTGAAACTGTTCAAGCTAGAAGAGGGTGGTCATAAAATTTTAATCTCCTAGAACAAAATAACTTTTAACCCAGGATCCTGTATCCAGTTAAACTGAGTTTCATTTATGATGGAGAAATTACATACTTTAATGACATTCACATGTTGAAGAAATTTGCCATCACTAATCCAGTTCTCCAGGATATTCTCAGAATAATCCTCCACAATAGCCAGCGCAATCCTCCACCACAAGTGTAAACTCACTCAGAAACTTTTGATCAAACTCCAACTTCCACAGTGGCAAAAGGATTAAAAATGTCCACTGGACTTTTAAAAAACTCGATACCCAAAATTCTACCAGGCTCATCAATATTCTCCATTAATGTGAATGGCTTAAATTGTCCTCTAAAGAGGCACAGTTTGGCTGACTGGATACAAAAACTCAACCATATATCTGCTGCATACAAGAATGTCATTTTGCCTTAAAAGTTAAATATAGACTCAGGGAAAAGGAATGGTTATCTATATTTCAGGCAAATGGAAATCAGAAAAAAAGCTGGTGTTACAATTTTATTCGCACATACAATAGGCTTTAAAATAACAAAAGTAAGGAAAGATAAGAATGGACACTTCATATTTATTAACAGTAACACTCAACATGAAGAGATTTTAATTATTAACATTTATGCACCCAACTAGACTGTGCCTCAATTTATAAGAGAGACTCTAACAGACATGAGCAACTTGATTTCCACCACCTCCCTAATAGTCGGAAATTTCAACACTCCTTTGTCAGTGTTGAATAGATCCTCGAAAAAGAAGCTAAGCAAAGAAATTTTAAATTTAAACTTAACCATTCAACATTTGGATTTAACAGACATCTACAGAACATTCCATTCCAACATAACTGAATACACATTCTTCTCATCAGCCCACAGAACATACTCCAAAATTGATCACATCTTAGGTCACAAGTCTAAACCTAGTAAATTTAAAGGAATAGAAATTATTCCTTGCATCTTCTCGGACCACCATGGAATAAAAGTCGAACTCAGTAACAACAGGAATCTCCATACTCATACAAAAACATGGAAGTTAAATAACCTTATGCTGAATGATACCTGGGTCATAGACAAGATTAAGAAGAAAATTGCCAAATTTTTGGAACAAAACGATAATAAAGACATGAATTATCAGAACCTCTGGGATAATGCAAAGGCAGTCCTAAGAGGGAAATTTATAGCACTGCAAGCCTTCCTCAAGAAAACAGAAAGAGAGGAAGTTAACAACTTAATGGGACATCTCAAGCAACTGGAAAAGGAAGAACATTCCAACCCCAAACCCAGTAGAAGAAAAGAAATAACCAAAATTAGAACAGAATTAAATGAAATTGAAAACAAAAGAATTATACAACAGATCAATAAATCAAAAAGTTGGTTTTTTGAAAAGGTCAATAAAAGGTTAGGTTTGGCTAACCTAACCAGGAAAAAAAAGAGTGAAATCACTAATTGCATCAATCAAAAATGACAAAGACGAAATAACAACAGACTCTTCAAAAATTCAAAAAAATCATCAGTGAATATTACAAGAAACTTTATTCTCAGAAATACGAAAATTTGAAGGAAATTGACCAATACTTGGAAGCACGCCACCTTCCTAAACTTAACCAGAATGAAGAGGAAATGTTGAACAGGCCTATATCAAGTTCTGAAATAACATCAACTATACAAAATATCCCTAAAAAAAAAAAAAACAGCCTGGGACCAGATGGGTTCACATCAGAATTCTACCAAACCTTTACAGAGGAACTAGTACCTATATTACTTAACCTTTTCCGAAATATAGAAAAAGAAGGAATACTACCCAACACATACTATGAAACAAACATCATCTTGATCCCAAAACCAAGAAAAGAAATTATAGACCAATATCAATAATGACTATTGATGTGAAAATATTCAACAAAATCCTAACAGAATCCAGCAGCACATCAAACAAATTATAGACCATGACCAAGTGGGTTTTATCCCGGGGTCACAAGGCTGGTTCAATATATGTAAATCTATAAATATAATTCAACACATAAACAAATTAAAAAACAAAGGCCATATGATTCTCTCAATTGATGCAGAAAAAGCTTTTGATAATATCCAGCATCCTTTAGAAAATGGGTATAGAAGGGACATTTCTTAAACTGATAGAGACCATGTACAGCAAACCCACAGCCAATATTGTATTGAATAGAGTTAAATTGAAATCATTTCCACTCAGATCAGGAACCAGGCAAGGTTGCCCATTGTCTCCACTGCTTTTTAACATTGTAATGGAAGTCTTAGCCATCACAGTTAGGTAAAAAAAAGGCGATCAAGGATATCCATATAAGGTCAGAGAGATCAAACTTTCACTCTTCGCAGATAATATGATTGTGTATCTGGAAAACACCAGGGATTCTACTACAAAACTCTTAGAAGTGATCAAGGGGAGAATAAGCCAAGATGGCAGCCAAGTAACAGCTTCCCTGCAACACGGCACAGTGAGTCTGGGGAGATAAGACTCTAGGCATCTATAGCTGTTGGGATCTGCCTATAATCATCCCTTTGAGGATACAAGGAGTCATCAAGGGACTTCTGGACCCCAAGAGGAGGACAAAAACAGTGGAAAACTGGCAAGTAATTCCGTGTGTCCTATCGACCTAATCCCACCAGCAGTTATAAGTATAAGCAGCAGTGAGACTGCAAACTGGAAAGGCCTTACCTGCGAACTGTTTCGGTGTTTTTGGACTTGGAACTCAGTTGAACTGCTATTGGGGAGAGCCTGAGCAGGAGTGTAGAGAACTTTGGGCATTGTCTAGGGCCCCAGACTGAGCCGCTGAGTCAGACGGAGCAAATAGTGTTAGGCTGTGGGCCATAGGGAGCCACTGTGAGAGAACTGCTTCAGCAAGCTCCACCCTCAGAGTCACAGAGCAAGGATTGGGCAGAAGCTAGTAAACTGAGCTGCCTTACAGCCTTAACCCTCAGGGGGAGAGTGAGACTGGTTTGGCACACTGGAGCCTCGGGCTGTTGCCCTGGGTAGAATGCTGAGGTGTCACAACTCATAGCAACCTCAAACTCCTAGGCTTGGTGACACCCAGACCTCCATAAAAGCTGTGCCACAAACCCGACCCATGACCCACACCCGCTGGGCCTCTGCATGCCCAGACCAGTAACTGTGGAAGCCACCAACCCTGCATCCTCCCTCCTGTACCCTCCCTGCCTCCACGCTGGCCCACTCATCTGGCCAGGGACTCTGGTAGCTGCGTGCCCTCCAGAGCCCTCCCTGCCACTGCACAGAGCCCTTCTCCTACCCAGAGACTGCTGGAGCCTTGGGCTCTCTTTGCCAAAGTCACTGGGTGACAGGCACTCCCAGAACAGTGCACACCACCTCCCGCCATGTTGCTGGATCCAGGGGTGTCACACTCCAGAGCTGCTTCCACAACCAGAACTCCCTGGCTGGGGCAGCCCCAGAGGAACTACATAGCATCAATCCCTACAAAGATCCAGCAACAATAGAGTGATCCTGCTGGGGTCTAATCTTGGAGAGACCTTCCCCAACTCTGAGGACAGCCAGAGGTAACAGTGAAAAATAATCATGAGGTAAAATCAACAGAAAAACTCTGGCAATATTAATAGTCAGAGTAGATCAACTCCCCCAAGGATCAATGGGGCAGACACAGCACAAGATCTCATGCACAAACAAATAGCTGAGATGTCGGAAATCGAATTCAGAATCTGCAAAGCACATAAGATCGAATTAGAATTCCAAGCAGTAACCCAAAAGATAGTTCAAGAATTCAATGAATTCAAAGACCAAATGACCAAAGATCAATTTGACACATTGAGACAAGAAGTTGCAGCCCTCAAAGATCTGAGAAACACAGTAGAATCCCTCAGTAACAAAATGGAGCAAGCAGAAGAAAGGATTTCTGACATTGAAGACAAAGCTTTCCAACGCTCCCAAACTCTCAAAGAGGAATAGAAATGTAGGGCAAAAACAGATCACTCTCTCAGAGAGCTCTGGGAAAATTCGAAGAAAACCAATATTCGTCTTATAGGGATCCCTGAAAGTGACAAAGTGGCTTCACAAGGCACAGAGTCTCTTCTCCATGGGATTATGAAGAAGAAATATCCAGACATGCCAAGAGATTCTGAAATTCAGATAGCAGACAGTTTCAGAACTCCAGCATGACTCATCCCAAATAAGACATCCCCCAGACACATCATAATCAATTGCACTAAAGTTAATATGAAGGAGAAAATTCTGAAAGCAGCCAGACAAAAGTAAAATATCACCTACAAGGGCAAGAATATTAGAATGACTGCAGAAATCTCTACTGAAACCTTTCAAGCTAAAAGAGGATGGTCATCAACTTTTAATCTCCTAAAACAAAATAACTTTCAACCCAGGATCATGTAGCCAGCTAAACTGAGTCTCATTTATGACGGAGAAATTAAATACTTCAATGACATTCACATGTAGAAGAAATTTCCCATAACTAAACCAGCTCTCCAGGATATTCTCAGACCTATCCTCCATGAAGACCAGCATAATCCTCTACCACAAAAGTAAACCCATCTAGGAAATTTTGATCAAATTCCAACTTCCACAGTCACAAAAGGATTAAAAATGTCCACCAGACTCTCGAAAGGCTTATCAATATTCTCAATTAATGTGAATGGTTTAAATTGTCCTCTAAAGAGGCACAGGTTGGCTGACTGGATACAAAAACTCAAGCTAGATATCTGCTCCATACAAGAATCGCATCTTACATTAAAAGACAAATATAGACTCAAGGTGAAGGGATAAGAGTCATCTATACTCCAGGCAAATGGAAAGTAGAAAAAAAGCAGGCATTGCAATCCTATTCACAGACACAATAGGCTTTAAACCAACCAAAATAAGGAAGGATATGGATGGATACTTCATATTTGTTAAAGATAATACTCAGTATGATGAGATTTCAATTATTAATATCTATGCACCCAACCAGAAAGCACCTTAATTTTTAAGAGAAACTACCAGACATGAGCAACTTGATTTCCTCCCGTTCCATAGTAGTTAGAGATTTTAACACCCCTTTAGCAGTGCTGGATAGATCCTCCAAAAAGAAGCTAAGCAAAGAAATTTTAGATTTAAACTTCACCATTCAACATCTGAACATAACAGACATCTACAGAACATTTCATCCCAACAAAACTGAATACACATTCTTCTCAACAGCACACGGAACATACTCCAAAATCGACCACATCTGAGGCCACAAATCTAACCTCAGCAAATTTAAAAAAATAGAAATTATTCCTTGCATCTTCTCAGACCATCATGGAATAAAAGTTGAACTCAATAACAACAGGAACATGCATACCCATACAGAAACATGGAAGCTAAACAACCTTATGTTAAAGGATAGATGGGTTATAGATGAGATTAAGAAGGACATCACCAAATTTTTGGAACAAAACAACAATCAAGACACGAATTACCAGAACCTCTGGGATACGGCAAAGGCAGTCCTAAGAGGGAAATTTATAGCACTGCAAGCCTTCCTCAAGAAAATGGAAAGAGAGGAAGTTAATAACTTAATGGGACACCTCAAGCAACTGTAGAAGGAAGAACACTCCAACCCCAGACCCAGCAGAAGAAAAGAAATAACCAAAATCAGAGCAGAATTAAATGAAATTGAAAACAAAAGAATTACACAACAGATCAATAAATCCAAAAGCTGGTTTTTTTAAAAGATCAATAAAATAGATAAACCTTTGGCCAACCTAACCAGGAAAAAAAGAGTAAAATCTCTAATTTCATCAATCAGAAATGGTAACGATGAAATAACAACAGACCTCTCAGAAATTCAAAAAATCCTTCATGAATACTACAAGAAACTCTACTCTCAGAAATATGAAAATCTGAAAGAAATCGACCAATACCTGGAAGTATGCCACCTACCAAGACTAAGCCAGAATTAAGTGGAAATGTTGAAGAGGCCTATATCAAGTTCTGAAATAGCATCAACTATACAAAATCTCCCTAGAAAGAAAAGCCCAGGACCAGATGGCTTTACATCAGAATTCTACCAAACCTTTAAAGAAGAACTTGTACCTATATTACTAAACCTCTTCCAAAATATAGAAAAAGAAACAATATTACCCAACACGTTCTACGAAGCAAACATCACCTTAATCCCCTAACCAGGGAAAGACCCAACAAGAAAAGAAAATTATAGACCAATATCATTAATGAATATTGATGCTAAAATACTCAATAAGATCCTAACAAACAGAATCCAATAACACATCAAAAAAATTATACACCACGACAATGTGGGATTTATCCCAAGGTCTCAAGGCTGGTTCAATACACGTAAATCTATAAATGTAATTCAGCACATAAACAAACTAAAAAATAAGGACCATATGATTCTTTCAATTGATGTAGAAAAAGCTTTTGATAATATCCAGCATCCCTTCATGATAAGAACACTTAAGAAAATTGGTATAGAAGGGACATTTCTTAAACTAATAGAGGCCATCTACAGCAAACCCACAGCCAATATCGTATTGAATGGAGTTAAATTGAAATCATTTCCACTTAGATCAGGAACCAGGCAAGGTTGCCCATTGTTTCCATTGCTCTTTAACATTGTAATGGAAGTTTTAGCCATTGCAATTAGGGAAGAAAAGGCGATCAAGTGTATCCACATGGGGTCGGAAGAGATCAAACTTTCACTCTTCGCAGATGATATGATTGCATATCTGGAAAACACTAGGGATTCTACGACAAAACTTTTAGAAGTGATCAAGGAATACAGCAATGTCTCAGGCTACAAAATCGACAGCCATAAATATATATATACTTTAAAAATTATATACTTATAATTATATATACCATGTATATATGTATATGTATTATAATTATATATGTATAATTATATATACACAAATTATATATACCAACAATAACTAAACCAAAAAAACAGTCAAGGACTCTATTGCTTTCATAGTAGTGCCAAAGAAGATGAAATGGGAGTATACTAACAAAGGACGTGAAAGATCTCTACAAAGAGAACTATGAAACTTTAAGAAATGAAATAACTGAAGATGTTATCAACTGCAAAAACATACCATGCTCATGGCTGGGAAGAATCAATATTGTTAAAATGTCTGTACTACCCTAAGCATATATAATTTTAATGCAATTCCTATTAAAGCTCCTTTGTCATATTTTAAAGATCCTGAAAAAATAATACTTCATTTTATATGGAATCAGAAAAAACCTCGAATAGCCAAGACATTACTCAGAAATAAAAACAAAGCAGAAGGAATCACGCTACCAGACCTCAGACTATACTATAAATTGATAGTGATCAAAACAGCATGGTACTGGCACAAAAACAGAAAGGTAGATGTATGGAAAAGAATAGAGCACCAAGAGATGAACCCAGCTACTTACTATTATTTGATCTTTGACAAGCCAATTAAAAACATTCAGTGGGGAAAAGATTCCCTATTTAACAAATGGTGCTGGGTGAACTGACTGGCAACCTGTAGAAGATTGAAACTGGACCCACACCTTTCACCATTAACTAAGATAGACTCTCACTGGATAAAAGATTTAAACTTAAGACATGAAACTATAAAAATACTTGAAGAAAGTGCAGGGAAAACTCTTGAAGGAATCAGCCTGGGTGAATATTTTATGAGGAGGACTCCCCAGGCAATTGAAACAGTATCAAAAATACACTACTGGGACCTGATCAAACTAAAAAGCTTCTGCACAGCCAAGAACACAGTAAGTAAAGCAAGCAGACAGCCCTCAGAATGGGAGAAAATATTTGCAGGTTATACCTCCAATAAAGGTCTAATAACCAGAATCCACAGAGAACTCAAACGTATTAGCAAGACAAGAACACGTGATCCCATCTCAGAGTGGGCAAGGGACTTGAAGAGAAACTTCTCTAAAGAAGACAGATGCATGATCTACAAACACATGAAAAAAAGCTCATCATCCTTAATCATCAGAGAAATGCAAATCAAAACTACTTTGAGATATCACCTAACTCCAGTAAGAGTAGCCCACATAACAAAATCCCAAAACCAGAGTTGTAGATGTAGAGAAAAGGGCACACTTCTACACTGCTGGTGGGAATGCACACTAACACGTTCCTTTTGGAAGGATGTTTGGAGAACACTTAGGGACCTAAAAATAGACCTGCCATTTTATCCTATAATACCTTTACTAGGTTTATACCCAGAAGACCAAAAATCACAATATAACAAAGACATCTGTACCAGAATGTTTATTGCAGCTCAATTCATAATCGCTAAGTCATGAAGAAGGCCAAGTGTCCATCGACCCACGAATGGACTAGCAAATTGTGGTACATGTATACCATGGAATATTATGCAGCCTTAAAGAAAGATGGAGACTTTACCTCTTTCATGTTTACATGGATGGAGCTGGGACATATTCTTCTTAGCAAAGTATCTCAGGAATGGAAGAAAAAGTATCCAATGTACTCAGCCCTACTATGAAGCTAAATTATAGCTTTCAAGTGAATGATGCCCCATGATCATATCAATGTACACAGCCATGATTTAATAAAAAAAAATAAAAATAAAAATAAATTATAGCTTTCACATGAAGGCTATAATCCAAATATAGCACAAGACTATAAGAAAAGGGCCAAGGAAGGGGAAGGGACAGGGGAGGTTAGGCTGAAGGGAGGTAGTGGGTGGGGCCACACCTATGGTACATCTTAGAATGGGTACAGGCAAAACTTACTAAAGGCAGAATACAAATGTCTACATACAATAACTAAGAAAATGCTATGAAGGCTATGTTGAACAGTTTGATGAGAATATTTCAGATTGCATATGAAACCAGCACATTGTACCCCTTGATTGCACTAATGTACACAGCTATGATTTAACAATAAAAAAAAAAGAAGTGATCAAGGAATACAGCAATGTCTCAGGTTACAAAATCAACACTCATAAATCGGTAGCCTTTATATATAACCAACAATTGTCAAGCTGAAAAAACAGTCAAGGGCTCTATTTCATTCACAGTAGTGCCAAAGAAGAAATATTTGGGAGTTTATCTAACAAATGACGTGAAAGATCTCTATAAAGAGAACAATGAAATGCTAAGAAAAGAAATAGCTGAAGATGTTAACAAATGGAAAAACATACCATGCTCATGACTGGGAAGAATCAACATTGTTAAAATGTCCATATTACCCAAAGCAATATACAATTTTAATGTAATCCCTATTAAAGCTCCACTGTCATACTTACAGATCTCGAAAAACTAATACTTCATTTTATATGGAATCAGAAAAAAACCTTGAATAGCCAAGACATTACTCAGAAATAAAAACAAAGCAGGAGGAATCATGCTACCAGACCTCAGACTATACTATGAATCAATAGTGATCAAAACAGCATGGCACTGGCACAAAAATAGAGAAGTAGATGTCTGGAACAGAATAGAGAACCAAAAGATGAACCCAGCTACCTACCATTATTTGATCTTTGACAAGCCAATTAAAAACATTTAGTGGGGAAAAGCACTATTTAACAAATGGTGCTGAGTGAACTGGCTGGCGACCTGAAGAAGACTGAAACTGGACCCACACCATTAACTAAGATAGACTCTCACTGGATTAAAGATTTAAACTTAAGACACGAAACTATAAAAATACTAGAAGAAGGCAGCGGCGCCTGTGGCTCAGTGAGTAGGGCGCCGGCCCCATGTGCCGAGGGTGGTGGGTTCAAACCCAGCCCCAGCCAAACTGCAACAAAAAAATAGCCGGGCGTTGTGGCAGGCGCCTGTAGTCCCAACTGCTCGAGAGGCTGAGGCAAGAGAATCGCGTAAGCCCAAGAGTTAAAGGTTGCTGTGAGCCGTGTGATGCCACAGCACTCTACCCGAGGGCGGTACAGTGAGATTCTGTCTCTACAAAAAAAAAAAAAAAATACTAGAAGAAAGTGCAGGGAAAACTCTTCAAGAAATCAGCCTGGGTGAATATTTTATGAGGAAGACCTCCCAGGCAATTGAAGTAACATCAAAAATACACTATTGGGACCTGATCAAAATAAAAAGCTTCTGAACAGCCAAGAACACAGTAACTAAAGCAAGCAAACAGCCCTCAGAATGGGAGAAGATATTTGCAGGTTATGTCTGACAAAGGTTTTATAACCACAGAGAACTCAAACGTATTAGCAAGAAAAGAACAAGTGATCCCATCTCAGGGTGGGCAAGGGACTTGAAGAGAAACTTCTCTGAAGAATACAGGCACACGGCCTACAGACACATTAAAAAATGCTCATCATCCTTAATCATCAGAGAAATGCAAATCAAAACTACTTTGAGATATCATCTAACTCTAGTAAGATTAGCCCACATCACAAAATCCCAAAACTAGAGATGTTGGCATGGGTGTGGAGAAAAGGGAACACTTCTACTTTGCTGGTGGGAATGCAAACTAATACAGTCCTTTTGGAAAGATATTTGGAGAACACTTAGAGATCTAAAATAGACCTGCTATCATTCCTGTAATTCCTCTACTAGGTATATACCCAGAAAACCAAAAAATCACATTATAACAAAGCTATTTGCAGCAGAATGTTTATTTCAGCCCAATTCATAATTGCTGAATCTTGGAAGAAGCCCAAGTGCCCATCAACCCACACAAGGATTAATAAATTGTGGTACATGTACACCATGGAATATTATGCAGCCTTAAATAAAGATGGAGTCTTTAACTCTTACATGTTTACATGGATGGAGCAGGAACATATTCTTCTTAGCAAAGTATCTCAGGAATGGAAGAAAAAGTATCGAATGTACTCGGTCTTACTATGAAACCAATTTTAGCCAATCATAACCCAATTATAGCCCAAGAAGAAGGGGAAAAGGCAAAGGGAGGGGAGAGGAGGGGGGAGATGTGTGGAGGGAGGGTAATCGGTGGGACCCCACCTACGGAGCATCTTACAATGGTACATGTGAAATTACTAGGTGTAGAATATAAATGTCTTAACACAATAACTAAGAAAATGCCAGGAAGGCTATGTTAACCCATTTGATGAAAACATTTCAAATTGTATATAAAACCAGCACATTGTACCCCATGATTGCATTAATGTACACAGCTATTATTTAATAAAAAAAAAAAAAAAAGTAGAATGAAACAGATGTGCAGAGAAGACAGAAGTGAAGATGAAGAGAAGATTCTGGAATCTTCCCACTCACCAGCTTCAGTGCCTTTTCCAGGCCCACCACATCCCTGTGCTTGGATTCCATCAGCCACATACAGTGTAGTTCCCCTTTATTTGCCAAGCAAACTAAAATTATACAAATGATACAACTATAAGACTCCACAAAATGAATGTAGAAAATAAAGGGAAAATGAAGCAAAGACCAGACGGATCTTAATTATAAACCCTGCTGCAGTGAGGGAGGTTGTCTCATGCCAGTTCCTCCAGGCCAGGGTGGTCCCTGCATAAGGACAAGGCACTGTATCATTGCTCTGTGTCTGAGCAGGTGGTCAGAATCAGCACTCCTTGCAATGCTGTTTAATTTACAATGATGATAGAAAGGAGGAAAAAATAAATCTCAGAATGAAATTGAATCTAGCTACTGTTCCCCTTCCCATATTAAAATATTTTTCTAAAAGTGAATTCTCTAGAGAAGAGAACATCACAAAAGAAACAGATGGTTGCAAGAGGGACTTTACCTAACAATTGCAATCAGTGTAACCTGGCTTATTGTACCCTCAATGAATCCCCAACAATAAAAAAAAAAAAAAAGAAATCTCAAAAAAAAAAAAAAAAAGATTTTATAACAGCAAAAAAATAAATAAATAAATAAATAAAAATTAATCAAGAAAAAAAAAAAGAAACAGATGGTTATTTTAAGGCAGGTAAGAGATACTCCATATTCCCTGTCCCTCATTCCTTTCTTTTTTTTTTTTTTTTAACAGAAAGGACCCGAGCAGGTATGGTCATCACTCACATACGTTTTGGCTGTCCTGTCTGTACCATGCAAAAGACAGCAGGTCATCGCACTATTGCACTGCACAAACAAGCTGGGGGATGTGGGCCGGGCCTCAGAAATGGGAACCTTTTGTCAGTTAATATTAACACAAAACAAACTGTTCAATTTGCTCCACACATTAACTGCAAAGATAAAAAGAACTGCTCTTCCATCTCATAATATTCCAATTTCCTATATTTACTTAGCACTTCTCATTTATATTCAGCAAACAAAATGCATTTATAATCTGGATTTAATTTGTTCCCTCTGACTAGGACTTTTGGTTGTTTTTTTATTTTATTTTATTGTTGGGGATTCATTGAGGGTACAAGAAACCAGGTTACCCTGATTACATTTGTTAGGTAAAGTCCCTCTTACAATCGTGTCTTGCCCCCAGGAGTTTATTTTTGTCAGAGACAACTGTAAGCAATTGCTTTCTGAAATGGAGCCTTGGAAACATGCTCCCTGTGACACGGTGGAGCTGATTAGGCCTTCCTTTCGGGAGATGGTCTGGGGACTGGAACACAGCATCCACCCACCACTCTGCCCTCCATTTCAGTTTTTCTGAGCTGCACAGTTGTGGAATGGCTCAGAGTCCACCTGTCACAATTCAATGAGATAGCCAGATTAGACATATAGTAATAGATAATGATCATAAATCTGTAAATAAGGTATTTCATTCCTAGTTTACAAAAAACTAAACTAAAAGTATCAATAAGTCTAAAGCAATCACCCAGCCAGCTACTGAGCAGAGAAGCCAGAATATCTACTTCTATTTACCGGCTTTCAAAGCCCATGTTCTCTCTCCTATACTGGGGAGGGAATTTTTATTTAAAGGTGCCCAATTCAAATGAAAATCAGATCATCCTAAGAGTTACAGTGAAAAACTAGGCCAGCAAAAGTCTTATCCAGTTATCTAAGCTGCTCTCAGCTTAAGTTGAATTTGCTTTGATATTCTTTTTCCATGGAACAAACCAGTGACCTGCAGAACGAATTTCAAGTTGTCGCCTAGGACCTAATTAAACACATCTGTTGAGCAATTACACTGGCCGCATCTTACTGGAATGAAGTCACCTCACTCCCAGCATTAGCAGAGGACAAACAGGTCAGATGTCTCATATTTCTGTGGCATGCGCTAAGCCAAAGGGTGCAAAGAGTACAGGCCCCATTT
Source organism: Nycticebus coucang (assembly GCF_027406575.1). NCBI lineage: Eukaryota > Metazoa > Chordata > Mammalia > Primates > Lorisidae > Nycticebus > Nycticebus coucang. The sequence continues at coordinate 50,663,682 of NC_069782.1, forward strand.
CGGCACTTCACTTCATGGTGCTTCATAGGTAATTTTTGCAAATTTAACACTGAAGGCCCTGCCTCGAGCCCGTCTGTTGGTGCCACTTCTCCAATAGCACAGGCTCAGTTCCTGTCTCTGTGTTGCATTCTGAACAATATTTTAAAACTCTTCCATTATAATTATATCTGTCCTAGTAATGTGGGACCAGTGAGCTTTGATGTTACTATTGTAATTGTTTTAGGGGGCCATGAACTGCACCCACATGGGACAAACTAAATCAACACATGTGTATGAGTGCTCCCCCTACTGACCATTCCCATCTCCCTCCCTCTTCCAGGACCTCCCTATTCCCCGAGTCCCAACAATGTTGAAATTAGGCTAATTAATAACCCTACCGTGACCTCTAAGTGTCTAAGTGAAAGAAGATTTGCATGTCTCTCATGTTAAATCTAGAAAGAAAAGCTAGAAATGATCAAGGCCAGGGAGGAAAGTATGTCAAAAGCCAAGGCAGGCCGAAAGCCAAGTTTCCTGTACCAGATGATTGGTCAAGCTGTGGATGCAAATGGAAAGTTCTTGAAGGAAATGAAGAGTGCTGCTCCAGTGAACACACAAATGACAAGAAATTGCTGAAATAGACAAAGTTGGAGTGGTCTGGATGGAAGACCAAACTAGCCACGACATCCCTTCAGCCAAAGGCTAATCAGAGCAAGGCCTCATCTCTCTTCAATTCTTTCAAGGCTGAGAAAGATGAGGAAACTCCAGAAGAAAATTTTGAAGCTGGCAGAGGTTGTGCCATGAGGTGTAAGGAAAGAAGTCGTCTCTGTGACATCAGTGTGTAAGGACAACCCCAAGTGCCAAGCCACAGAAAGCCATGCAGGAGGCCCAGCCACCCTTGTGGATGCAGATGTCTGCACTGAACAACAGATTGCCTGTGGAGACACAACAGCCTTCTACTGGAAGGAGACACCCCACCCTCTGGGACTTTCATAGCTAGACAGGAGAAACGGTCACCTGGCTTCAAAGCTTCAAAGGTCAAGCTGACTCTCGTTAGGAGCAAATGCAGCTGACGACTTCAACTTGAAGCCAATCCTCATTCTGCAAGTTCTAGAGCACTGAACAATTGTGTTAAACCTACTCAGTCTGTGCTCTGTATCTGGAATGGCAGGCGTGGATGAAATGCATCTGTCTGTACCATGGTTGAATGAACATTCTAAGCTCATTGTTTAGGACTACTGCATGAGGGAAAAAAACGATTCCTTTCAAAATATTACTGCCCATTGACAATGAACCCAGTCACTCCAGAGCTCTGGTGGAGATGTACCAGGGTATTCAAGTTGTTTCCATGCCTGCTAGCACAACATCCATTCTACAACCAGAGAGTAGTATTGACATTTAAGTCTTATTATTCAAGAAATACATTTGGTAAGATTACAACTGCCATAGACAGTGATTCCAGTGATGGACTGGGGCAAAGTAAATTGAAAACCATCTAGAAAGGATCACCATTCTAGATGTCATCAAGAACGTTTATGATACATGGGAGGAGGTCAAAACGTCACCATTCGCGGGAGTTTAGAAGAAGTGGATTCCAACGTTTCTGCAAGACCGCAGTGGAGGAGGCAACTGCCGGTGTGGTCTGAATAGCAAGAGAAGCAGATTAAGAAATGGAGCCTGAGAATATTACTGAACAGCTAAAATCTCATGATAAAACGTAAACAGAAGAGGGCTGGCTTTTATGCGTAAACAAAGCCAGTGGTTTTCTTGAGATGGAATCTGGTCTTGGTGAAGACGCTATGAACATTGTCGAAATAACAACAAAGGATTCGGACTATTCCATAAACTTAGTTGAAATGGCCATGGCCGGGTTTGCGAGGATTGACTCCAGTCTTGAAAGAAGTCCTACTGTAGGTAAAATGCTCTCAAACAGCATCGCAAGCTACAGAGAAGTCTTTCATGAAAGGAAGAATCGATCAATCAATGCAGCAAACTTCATAGCAGTCTTATTTTAAGAAATTGCCACAGGCCCCTAAACTGTCAACAACCACCACCACAAACAGTCCATATTATCAGCATCAAAGCAAGGCCAGCCCTTCACCAGCAAGCAGATCGTTATTCACTGAAGGTTCAGATGATCATTAGCATTTTTTAGCAACAAAGTATTTTTAATTAAGATATGTGCATTTTTTTAGACATAATGCCACTTAACAGACTACAGTGTGGTATAAACATAACTTTTATACACAATGGGAAAACAAAACATTTATGTGACTCCCTTTATTGTGAAATTTGCTTTGTTGCAGTGATCTGGAACTGAACCCACAGAAGGGCTGTGCTTCTCCCAGAGGTTGTGATTCCCAGAACTAAGAGGCAAAGTGTGAAGAAAGTAAATCTAAAGTCTCCTGCCTCTTCCCTGGTGTTTTCATCCTGGGCCTTGCTCTTCTCTGATCCACTGATAGCAGCTGGAACTTGAAAGCAGGAGAGGGGGGACCATTCATTAGTTCACAGACCTGGAAAGTCCAAAGGCACATCTGGCCATGGGCACAGCTCCGTGAGCTCGGCAATGTCATTTAGACATTGTCTCTTTTACTCTTCGCCTTGCATGCTTTGAATGGTGGCCCACGGAAGCTCCAGACTCATTTCTACGCCTTATAATCAGAGAAGTGGCACACCTCTTTCTCAATGGTTTCAGAGAAGTCCAGGGTTTGACTCTTATTAGACCAATTCAGGTCATGTCCCACTTCTGAACCAATTGCCATGACCAGGAGCATATAATATCCCATTGACGATTGGCCAAACCTCAGTTGTAAGCCCGCCCCTAGGACTGAGAGATGGAATCAGCAACCACCTCAGGGATGGACTTAGAATCAGGGATGGGATTCACAAAAGGAAAAATGGGAGTGCAATTACTGGACAAAGCAGACAGCAGGTGCTGGGTATGAATAAAGTGACAGCCATCCTGAAAGACTATCTCCAACATGGAGAAATAGTCTACATCCAGGCTCGGAGTTTCTCTCTGTTCTCAGGCAGGAGCTCAAGAGGCAGACTCAGTCTGGCAATTAGCCGTCAGCTCATCACCAATTCAAATGTCCTGGAGTGGGCCATGCTGATGATCTGCACTTGCAGTAATCATTTGGCTGGGTGAATCAAATTATACTTTCCAATGCCACTTCAAATCAGGATTGCTATGTCTGCACTCATTTTCAGTGGTATTACCGTGCAAGGTATTTTCTTTGATATTGACTATACGTGGGCAAGGGAGGAATTTAGGCTTCTTTTAAGTTCTTCTCAACAGGAAAGACCAAAAAGTTTTAGAGATTTGTGAGGAGACTAATTAGGATCCATTCCAATTTAATGGCTAGGCTTTCAGGCTGAAATAGATAGGGAAACATGTTCTGCCCTTGCAAGGTTGAGATTTTTCTTGCAAGCCGCTATCTGATTTAGAAACCTCATTCTTTCATAATGCCATGTGCAGTGATCAATCAGATGTAATGATCAAAAGGAAGTTTGCCTCAATCAATCCCGATAAACAAATAACTGCTATAGTAGCAAACCTAATGTGTTCTTCACGTCAAATTCACTTGCCAATAATTGGCCTCATTAACGTCTGTGAAGTTAGCAGTTCACTCAAATTGGGCAAGCTGTACATTAGACGTGTTCAGTGGTTTTCAAACCTTTGGGGATAATAGACCTACTGAATCAGCATCTTGCAAGTTCCATGGAAATGAACAAGCTGAAAAGCAAGGAGACTGCAAGGGACCTAGAAAAGGCAGAGGGGACAGAAACTTCTGACCACCTTCCTGTAATTAATATTATCTTTCCCAGACTATAAAATGAGGGCCAGCTTTGCATGTTTTTTTTTAAAGATTTGATTTTGACAGAAAATGAACTTGATTTCTTTGTGCCATCTAGCTTTCAAATTACCCTGCCCACATCTGTCAGATGTTTTTGTTGTTCAATTATAAAAACTGTATCCAGACTGGATTATGAGAATGCTGTTCACAGGCACCATAACCACAGACGCCCTTGGGTGGAACATCAGGCTCACTGCAATCTTCCCCAAGAAGCACATATACTTCCAGCTGCCGCAGCAGACCCATCCTTCTCGGAGAGAGGATGAAATCACAGCTAGGGAACCTTGCCTGAAATTTCTTCAATCCACATTTGGGGAGATAGGAGGCAACAAGAAGGGTGGAAATAGACTTGACTCATTCACTGACATTTATATGGCCTATTCCTATAGAAATGGCCAGAGTGGACAGTTTGCCTGGAGGTGAGGGGGGTTTTATTGTCCTGAATTAGACTACATGTCAGCACCACCAACATTCACCAATCATGCCTCATTTTCCGCTTCCTTTATCTCCTGTCATAATATCTCCTGTCATTAATATCTGTGACTCCCAAGAAAGAAAAATATATTTTCTTTCCAGTCTAGCTTTTCTTCCATACAGCTGATGTGAGAAAATTTTTGTAAAAGGAAGTGTCAGGCATCAGGAAGGTCAGAGGTGCTCACCATGTGACTGTTTTTTCATTCAAATGAGAATCAACCTGGTTCCAGTTGTTCCAGTTTGCCCCAGTTTTTTATCTGATGGTTCCACTCACCCACTTACCTGTAACTTATTTCATTGCAGCTATTCTAAATAATGTCCACCGTGATCCAGCAAGAAAGTGACTTTGTAGATCCTCAGTTTTGCACTGGCCTCCTAACTTGCTCTGTTGCTGTTTTTTAAACTTCAGTTCATATAAGGATTCACACAATTAGGTTACATTGTTTGCATTTGTTAGGTAAAGTCCAAGCTGTAATGGAGCCTTTCACCCAGGGTGTGCGCCATGCACCCCCACATTGCACCTGCTGGGTGAGAGGACCCCAACTCCTCTTCCCCTCCCACCTCCCCTGCCCCCTCTTCCCCTCCTCCTCCCCTGCCCCCTCTTCCCCTCCCCTACTTGAATTTAACTGTGTTTTATTCTTGTGTTGGCATGTAGTTATTTATGGCTCTGCGGCTTCTAACTCCTGTCCCCACCCCACCTTCCACAGAGTGGACCGAGTGAGCCTGAACAATGTAAATCAGTTGGTATCAGTTTCTTCCTTGCAGCTCTCCAGCAGCTTTCCACTGCTTGGAGGACACCTGACCCCTGTGAAGTCCACTGTTACCTCTCACCGCTGCCTCCCACGCTGCCCTCATGCCATTCCATTCCTGACCACCGCAGTCTGTCCCTCCCTCACACGCTGCTCTTGCTGGTCCACTCCCAGGGACGCTCTGCCCACAGCCCTCTCCATGCCTGGCTGCTTCTCATTCCATGCTTCTTGTCAAATACCAGCTCCTTAGAAAGGCCTTCCCAGGCCCCCTGATTTCATCTCCCCACTGCTCTATCAAGTCACCCTGGTTTTTTTTTTTTTTTTCATAAAACTTGCCACAATTTCAAATTATCTATTTTTTTTATTTGTCCCTGCCATAACATACGTTCAAAGCGGGTCTAAACATCCTCTGTCAGATTCACCACTATATTCTCAGGGTCTGCAATACTGCCTGAAACAGTGCCTGATAAGTTCTAAGAAACAGCATAAATGTTTTGAAAACCACTGTCACATCATAAAGAGCTACCATTTTATGTTCCAGAACTGGTTTATTTCAAACATATACAAAGCCAGTACTGGAAGCAGTATCCCACTGTTAATTCCCTGGACTTTCCCCAGAAGATGGCAATCTGCATAAAAATCATTTCCCAAAATAAGAGAATGTCTTTGGAAATAGAAGAAGAAGGGAAAATAAAAAACTCAGACACACTGGAAAATTCTGGGCTGCTTTCTTATTCATTATAAGTAAGACAAGGTTCATGAGAGTAAGCGCCAGGGTCTGATTTTTTACAAGTTGGAAATTAGATCAAATGAATTGGAGAACAACATCTTACGTTAATGTTTTCCTTCTCGAACTAAGAAAATGAGATGATGTGAACCATGACTCCATTTGAAAATGAAACTTTGTATTTCGATTTGATTCCATTTTAGAGCACACTGTTTTTCGTTTTAGACGTTGGTAAATGTTGCAACACTTTGCAATCATTAGGCTCAGGCCCATTTACCATAAGAAAGCAACACACATACCCAGATACATCGTCCCCATAAAGCATCATTTCTAAATTACACAGTAAATAAATGAGACTAAACCAGGAGCCCAAGTCTATGCCCCTTACACAAACATGAAAACAAACAAACAAAAAAACATAAGTGGAAGTTCTCCACTCTTAAAAGGTGTAATTTAGGCCAGGCGCAGGGGCTCACTCCTGTAATCCCAGCACTCTGGGAGGCCGAGTCAGGTGGATCACTTGAGCTCACCAGTTTGAGACCAGCCAGAGCTAGATCAAGACCCAGTCTCTAAAAATAGCCGGGCATTGTGGCAGGTGCCTGTAGTCCCAGCTACTCGAGAGGCTGAGGCAAGAGGATCTCTTGAGCTCAAGAGTTTGAGGTTGCTGTGAGCTATAACACCACAGCACTCTACCCAGAGTGACTAAGTGAAACTCTGTCTCAAAAAAAAAAAAAGAAAAGAAAAGGTATAACGTATAAACACTCTATTACATTCTTATTATGCCAAATAAGCTAATCATTTAAGAATACACTGTATGCCTGGTCCTAGCTCATAACAGGCAAAAATGCTTCAAGAGTAAATAACCCCGGACTAATCAGATTTTGGCTATCTTTTGCAAAGTGTGATGCATAAAAAATCTGGTCTTGCCAGGAACTTTGTGTTGATTTCTGATTAACTGATTAGAGAAGGCAGCAGCAAAGCCAAAATAAAATAACCACTCACGTGGAGATGACAGTGAGAAGGTGTCTTCAAATCTGTAATTGCCCTTGGATCTATCTAATTCAGCTTTAAGTCATGAGGCATAATTGAGACAAATGGTCATGCTGAGTGGGTGTCTGATATGACAAGAAGCCGGCTGTGATTATCTTGTCCCACTATTTCTATGCAGGGAATTTTTCTGCCAACACTTTTCCTTTGATGCCTATTAAATTTTATAGGATTTTTCCCACCATTAGCTGTAATGGCATTTGCATGTTAAATGCTCACAACAAATGAAAACCATGATTTCATCGTTTCACAGGGTGAAAACCATGGTTACTGCTATTCTGAATGGAGAACAAATCTAAAAAGAATCAGGTAATTCTTCCCGCTTGTATGATACCTATATAAGATCTGTGGGAAACGCTATTTGCTTTGCAACTCTTTTCTTATTTTAGAGACAAAATAGATTCTGCACATGTTAAAAGACTCCTCAAGTGTTATTTTGTGAAGGAATTTGTTTACAATTTAGTATACTTCTCCCTCAAGTACATTTAACGAAGGAGCTCCCATTTCATCGTGGGACAAAAGGGGAAAAACTTGATGGTTTCCTTTTTTTTTTTAATGAAAAGAAAATATGACAGAACTCTAGGACTTGTGTCTAAACAATCTACACACTGCCAAATTATGGAAACAACACGAAAGGCATATACTAAGAATTTCTTGGCCAATTTTCTTCTCTGAGAAAATTTAGCAACTAATTCTGAAAATTCAGGCATTTGTTGTTCTGGAATGTTACTCTGGATTATTACTTATAAGTACATTGTTATTCGGGGTCATCTAGACCTAGCAAACCATATATTTATGGATCTATTTAACTTAAAATATACAGCTGCTTAATCATACTAGATTGATTGATTTTGAGACAGAGTCTCACCCTTGCCCTTGGCAAAGTGCTGTGGCATCACAGTTCACAATCACCTCAATCTCTTGGGCTCAGGCAATCCTCCTACTTCAACCTCCCCCATAGCTAGGACTACTGGTGCCCACCACAACACCCAGGCTATTTTTTTTAGAGACGGGGGTCTCACTCTGACTCAGGCTATTCTTGAACTCCTGAGCTCAGGCACTCCACCTACCTCAGCCTCTCAGAGTGCTGGGATTCCAGGTGTGAGCCACCACACACGGCCCATTCTAGATCTTTTAGATTTCACTCAGCGTGCTCACCATTTCTCTACCATTCATGGCTTTTTTTTTTTTTTTTTTTTTTTTTTGTAGAGACAGAGTCTCACTGTACCACCCTCAGGTAGACTGCCATGACGTCACACGGCTCACAGCAACCTCCAACTCCTGGGCTTATGCAATTCTCTTGCCTCAGCCTCCAGAGCAGCTGGGACTACAGGCGCCTGCCACAATGCCCGGCTATTTTTTTGTTGCGGTTTGGCTGGGGCTGGGTTTGAACCTGCCACCCTCGGTATATGGGGCCAGCACCCTACTCACTGAACCACAGGTGCCGCCCCCATTCATGACTTTTCAAGGAACCGTCCCCTTCACCGAGAATAGTATTTAAATTTTGTGACCCTCACATTCTATGCACCAAACTCTTTTCTCAAAATTTAGTTGTTCTGAGAATTCTTTAGAAGTGAAAGATCCCCAATAGTGGGAATAACCAATATTTACACCCCTGAATTTTCATTTTAATTTGACCTGTACCTGATGTTTTACCTCTTTCTCATATTCTTCCTGAATATATTTAGTCCAAAGATTTCTAACCTATAATGTACCCCATATGAAAATATGAATTGTTTTAAAATTATATGTAATTTCTTATTTTAGAAAAAAATCTTTAAAATTCGCTCAAGTAATCATTTTTAATTTCCTAAATGTTATTGTGTCATCTTTTCCTTATCTTCCCCTTTTTCTTGCTCCCTCCCCTTTCCAACATCCAGTTTTCTCACTACCAAAAGCAGAATCAGAGGACAGCCATTGAGTTTGGTGAGGGAAGCAGATGAAGATGAAATTCACACACTCATTCAGCAGGTTTTTTATTTGTTCACTTAATCACCTGATTTTATTTTCTATGTCAAGGAGCACTGGAAATTTGTGGTATATCACTACTGTTTGCCCACAGTTGCCCAAACTTAAAGAAAGTGTACAACCTCCCTTGGATCTGGCCTGGTTTGGAGGCCATGAGGGGAAACAACATAGACACTGCTGTGAATCCTTGATCACAAACCAAGTCCTGCTTCATGATAAGCATTAACTTTAAGAGGCATTAGTATCCCTCCTCTGACAGCACATAACTACACCAAGTTGAATGCCTTGGCAATCCCAAGGAAAATTCAATAGACAGTGACTGTAGGTGCATAGCTAACTAACTGCGCTGCTTCGGGCAAATCACTTAACCTCTCTGTGACACAATTTTCACATCTTGGAAATCAAAAAATGATCTTTACAGCTCTGCGATTTTATTATCCTGTAAACCAGAGAAATGAGTTAAACATCTGAGTGTGGTAATTCACTTTATTCCAGCATAAAATTCACAGTCCCAACACTTACTGCCCACGGTTTAGTCTTTTTTAATGTCCTTTCTGGGAGTCTTAGCTTCCAAAATTCTCCAGGAAACTTCTCACAATTCAGTTTCTACAAGGTTAATGCAACCTGTACATTTTTGCATCGTATAAATACTCAACCTAAATCTCATTTCAAATACTGTGTTAACAATTTTTGAAACAGAACATTGAATCTTTTGCTACTGTGATGGGAAGTTTCCTACAATTCTGGTTGTCTCTCAAAGAATGCTGTGAAAACACTGATATTATTGAAAACAGAAATAGCTTCACTGCTGTTTTCATTTTATCTAATGAGCACAGAGAAAAGGCTCAAATCTGAGACAGAGAAGGGCATACGCTAGGATCAGAAGAGGGTTATTTGCTATAAATCTTAAATAGATGCAGTCTGGTTAGGGACACTAGCGGTAATGTCGAATCTACTTAAGACATTTAAAGATATCACACTCTGTCATACCAGTAGTTAGGTGCCATTGGGGTTCTTTTGGTAGTTTATATACTACACAGCAAGTTACAAGCAGGTATAGAGAGATGGAACAGCATGCTACAGTTAACGCCAGCGTTCAAGGACAGAATTGCTGCGAGGCCCCGAGAAGATGGCACGGCCGACAACGCGGCTTCCAGGCGTCAGATCCCAAGGTACTGGTTCATCTTGTCCAAGGCGTCACACACAGTGTTCAAGTCGCTGCGAAGGTCCTGCACCACATTTTCAATACTTCTGGTGTCTTTCAGAATTTCAATGCTCTGAGTGTAGGGATTGAAGTGCACTGAGAAGGGGCGGGTGATGGACTTTGCAAAGTCCCTGCAGAACAAACAGGAATCAAAAAATACACCACCAACCCACAGTGATGCAAGAGATAGGTCACAGGAAGAAAGAGAGCCAGAAAAATTAACAGTTATTTTCTCCAGATAGGAGAAAAGCAAATTTACCTCATTTTTTCTTTGGCTTCTTCGAAACTTTCCGAAACAAAGTAGGCCTCCTGGAAGGTGGTGATCAGGCATTCCTGTAAGCAAGTTGTCTTTGGGTCAAAGGCTTTCACACACGCCTTGTCAGAAAGGGCATGCTGCAAAACACACCACAAAACCCATTAAATTCTGTCACGAGACCCCCAGAGTGCCTCGACATCACACTTCTGCTACACATTCAATAGCTCAGTAATCCTACAGGGCTGCCCAGTTCCTTGTCCACAGAACTCTCCTGTACTCAGAATAAATTGGGCCTTAGGATTTTGTTTATTTGTTTGTTTAGTTGTGTTAGGTACTAAGGGGGGAAATGAGGAAATGATATATTTTTTTATAGTCCATCAATAACCTATTTTTATTATTTCTTATCTAGATATTTAATATAATTTTAATTTGCACCCCCCAAGGATATGATATTTTATTTATTATCAGCCAAATTGATACTGAAGGACACAGCCCAGAGCTGTACTCCAGCAGAAGCAGAATTTTAACTCTGAGCTATGAATAGAAGCAGGAACCACATAAATATGCTCCTCAATCTATTGCTATAAGCAACATGCTAAAATTTCACGTAACTGGCAGAAGTAATAATTACCTGCTTAGAGAGGTGATTGGGGCTCTGACTACACTATTTGTAGGCTTATTGCGAGGCGTTTTGAGGCCAGATGCTGTGTACCAACAGAGGCTGGAGTGGGCCTGGATATTTGAGGGTACTCGCAAAGCACTCATTTACGCTCCACTAAGTACAGCAGAGCAGTACACAGCAGATAAACATTGCCAGTCGGGGGGGAAAGAGCTAATATTAATAGTTATAGTTATACCCATTAGAGAAACAGGCAAGCTGGGGTAATTACTCTCTGAGCCGTCATTAGCTCAGTTCCGCTCCCTACATGACTGGCACTAAGAACAGCAGGAAACGAGGAATGACTGTTCTCCAGATAAATTCAGTAATGTTAAAAGTCACTGGTCATTTCTTGGGACATGCCACCTGCCCTTTTATAGACCTGAGATTGATGATTCTAAAATGTAATGTAAACGGAAATCTCTGAGGAGCTTGTGACAAGGCAGATCAGGTCTCAATTTCCTTTGGTAGGTCTAAGAAATTCTTATTTTTTAAAGGCATCGAAGATCGTGATCATGGGCTACATTTTGGAACTATTCCTCTTGATTTAGTCTTATCTTTAATGTAAGGAGTTAAGAAGTTGGGAGAGAGGGGAAAGGGGTGGCAGAAAATACCTGGAACTGAGAGTTAGAAAGCTGGGCCTCTGGTCTGGGCGTTGCTGCTGTCTAACTAGGTAACTTGGCAAATCATTTGGTTTCTGATTGCCTCTATTTCCTCAACTGCAAATGAGAGATTTGGGTTGGATGATTCAGAAGACATTATTCCAGCCTATGGATTCCTCTCCTAGTATTTTTCTGCCCTCTCAATCTCTAACAGCTAAGGTTTCCTGGAGAAATTTTGAAAACCTTTTCCTGTTCAATACTCTTGGTTTACTCCTCCAACAAATGTAAAATGTATGGAATGATTTACAGCCCTCCACGAAGTCATCTGTGGCTCCCTAAGTTTGAAAACACAACTGTGAACCAAAAGACTGACACCTCAGAGAAAGGGCAGTGCGATTGGCTTTCTTGCAGAGTTCCTCTGTCCAGATCAATGCCTACATGAATCATAGAATGCAGAGGGCTTCTCAGAGCGAACTCATTCTCTTGGCACACAGAGCAACTCCATTATAAGCAGAAGGTTACTGCGCCTGCAAAGGCATTTATGCTGGATTCAAGGCAGTGCAGTGAACATCACGGGACTGTGGTTGCCTATGACCAAGAACTCTGTCCATATTTTAAAAACAAATTCACAAAACAGAAAGTCATTTTAGGAGAGCTGTTGCTTTTCTGCAAAGAATTGGCTTGCCATTCTGGTGTGGTTTTGGGAGAGGAGCTGCCTTCTCTGCAGCCCGGCCCTCTGCTTGGTTGAACAGCCGCATTGTGGCTTGTCTTTCCACCCATCAGTACATGGAAGGCGCAGCGGCTGGTTAGGGCGCTCAGTCTTTCTTCTCTCTCATCTCCGCATTCAGAGGCATGGGTACAGTGGCAGCAGAACATTTAAGCCACTGTCTCCCTCGGGACATCTTAAAACAAAGACTTTTCACTAAGTCAAGCTAAGACAAGCACATTTTAGAAGGAAGGGAAACTCATCTGCTTGGGGCTTCAGTGCTTCTACGGGACATCCTGAGCCTCCGTAGTCACCACGTGGAAAGAGGCCTCCGGCTGTGTGTGTAGGCAGCAACAGAAACTGAAATCCGTGTGAGTTAGAGAAACTCATCGTCTGCCAATTCCACTGGTAGTCAGACATTCTGTCATTTTGACAGGTAGAGGGGATGAAAGTAGATCGAGAAAGGGCCAGAGGGCAGGGCGCTCTGCCCCAGGCTTCAGGAAAAATCAGGGGATTCACAGAACAAAATTTGAGGCAAAGACCATTAGGCAATGAAGATCACAGCTGCCCAAAGCAGTGTTTAAAGGAAAAACTAGAGGTTAATTATCTTAAGCTCTCAAAAACATAAACTGTCCTGGGCTGGGCCTATGGCTCAAGGAGTAGGGTGCTGGCCCCATATACCAGAGGTGGTGGGTTCAAAACCTGCCCAGTTTTGTTTTTTTTTTTTTTTTGCAGGAAAAAAAACAAAACCCACATCTGTCCTCAGGAGCCTGTGGCGTGTGTCACATGCTGGTTACCTGCTGAGGACCACTCCTCCAATGAAATATGGAACCAGTGTTGCTCCTTGGCTGTCAGTGAATCTGGGGGTAATAATCGTACTCACAGATCAGCAGTGGAACGACCAGAGCCTGGAATTTAAGGAGCAGCCAGTACAGGAGACCATCAGATGAGGTGGTGATCACACCTGTGAACAGTCTCATTTACCCGACAGGGCCTTTCGGATGACTGCCCAGAGTTTCCATGCATCCCAGGAGGCTTTCTGTCCCTGAATGCTATAGTGTGGCCCAAGGAGCATAAAATAGCAGCACGCCTCCCTTGACTCTGAAGCCCACTACCCAGTGGAAAAGCCCTATGGCATTGGCTTCTCAAGTCCAGTCCTTGTCCTTCTGTAAGCTGCCTCAGTTCCCGGGAGCAGCTGGCTATTGTGCCCCATCCCTGTGTCCAGAGTGGATTCTCTGTAAACACTGAGCCAGACTTTTTGATGTCCCCAGGAAAATCTGTGGTGATTCCTTCCTGAAGTGTTAACACTTGGATATCCTCAAGTCTGCAAAAATTAATCCAACTTCCTGCGGAGAGAAGCTTTATAAGGATGGCAGAGTCTGGCTGACAGTCACTTTAAAAGTGCAGGAGCACATGAGAGCCACCTTCTCTCATCTGGACACTCTCAAAAAGGGCTATTTTGGGTTTATCCACAGCGCTAACAACAAGGCACAGGACCAAGACCAGCAGCCCTGAGTTCTAAGTGCAGCTGCGCCTGCGTCTGGACAGGACACCAAGTGAGTGGAGCTGCCCATGGTGGCTGCAGTGTCCTCTTTGATGGACTATAAAGGCTGACCTACATGAATTCTAAGGCTCTTCTTGCAATATAATTTTAACAGAGTCTGCAAATATACAGCACTCAAACCAACATCACCTCTCTACACTCCACCCATTATAAACTGGCCATAGCAGGTTGCCCCAGGCCTGGGGATGGCCTTATCCACATGGGTCCCCACTATCAATTAACTGGCTTTAGTGTACAAATTTAGACTTATTTTCCACTTTAGCTTCTTTTTTCTTTCCTGGTTTCCTTTTTTTTTTTTTTTTTTGACACAGTCTTACTCGGTTACCCCGGGTAGAGTGCTGTGGCATCCATAGCTCATAGCAACCTCAATCTCTGGGGCTCAGGCAATCCCCTTGACTCAGCCTCCAAAGTAGCTGGGACTACAAGCGCCTACCACAAGGCCTAGATAGTTTTTCTATTTTTAGTAGAGACGGGATATCTCTCTTGCTCAGGCTGGTCTCAAACACCTGAGCGCAAGTGATCCATCTGCCTCTGCATCCCAGAGTGCTGGGATTACAGGAATGAACCACCACACCAGCCTCCATTATGGCTTTTCGAATATAAAAATCTCTTTTCAACATCAAGAATTTCCAGGACCCCTTATATACTGTTGGTGGGACTGCCAAGTATGACCTCTGTGGAAAATCGTATGCAGACACCTCAAATAACTTAAAGTAGACCTACCATTGGATCCAGCATCTCACTGCTAGGTATAGATCCAAAGAAAAAAAGGTAATTTTTATTAAAAGGACACCTGCACACAAATGTTTACAGCAGCATAATTTATAATCACAAAGATGTGATTATAATAATCACAATCACAACCTAAATGCCCACCAATATATGAATGGATTAATAAAATACAGTACATGCATATTATGGGTACTACTCAGCCATAACAAAAAAGTGAAAAAATGGTGATCTGGTATCTTTTTGGACAAACTGGAGGGAATTAGAATCCATTCTTCTAAGTGAAACATCACAAGAATGGAGAAAGAAATACCAAATTGAAAGTAATGGATCAACACTTAAGTGTGCATATGGACATAAAATCTCAATGAAAATCCAGCCGGGGAGGGTAAGTTCACACCTCTTGGGTACAGTGCCCACTATGTGGGTGAAGGGCACACTTACATGTATAACTTTGACTCAGTCTGTACAAAAACAAAGTAGGTAAACAAGTATACCCTCTAACATTCTGAAAAGTTTTTTTTTTAATTTTTAATTAAAAACATGAATTTTCCAGAACCCAATTGTTAGTATATAATATTATAAAGTAATTAAGACTATAGGTCATTAAGATAAAGAATTAACATTCAAATTTGGCTCTATCTCTATCCAACTACATGACCTGGGCAAGCTACTTCACCTCTGGAAGCATATTCCAGTATTCATCTGGAAAACAGGAATATTAATAGTATCTATATCCTGGGGTCATGGCCAGAATTAAATGAGACACTGCAGGCAAAGTGCCTGACAGAGGACGTGCTCAGTGTATCAGTCACTAGTGTAAATAAGCTCAGGCCAGAGGGGACAGTTTGTGCACATATCCATTCAGCCACACCTTGGCCATTGGTGGCACCCCTCTCTCTCAGGGGTCTGGAACCACAAAGAAAGAAACGTGGCCCTTGCTATGAGGCTTCCCAGTCCTGGACTCCAACAGTGCCTGCCCAGGGTTCATCGGTTTAAATTCTTCCTTCCTGCCAGACACCTGCTTTTGCAGTGACACAGAGTTATTATCTCAACTATTCTAAATGTAAACCCTGTGATCCTCACTGTCTATATTAGGACTGGTTAAAGTTGGGAAAAAACTCAAGTGTGAAGTCAAGTTTATGAGTAGTTTGGGCCCTAGATTCTGAATAAAAAATTGCAAACTCTCCTACACTCACACCACTATCACTTTTCCCACATCACAACAACAATAAATATTTACATTTACACGTGAATAGGCACATTACGTGGATATGTATGTAAAGTTTCTGGAGCCACCCTCAAATGCTTAGCCTGCAACCAAGCACAACATGACATCGACATTCCTATTGCCAAATTGGGCAATGATTCATTATGCATTTTTTTAATTAGAGATGCTGAAGGTTTCAGCGGTTTGAATAAACTACAGGGGCAAGGGAATGACCTCTGTCTTCAAATCCTTTTGTGAAAAGCCAAAGACATGGTTTCCAGCTCCCACTGTCCAGTGTTTGTTCAGTCATTACTAATCGCACTAGATTCATGAGCAGAAAGGGGAGGAGGAAGGGCAGCGGGAGCCATCTGTACCAGTGAAGGTAGGAGAGCTTGCGGCACTGAGTCCTAACTCTAGTCACACCACTGACCTACCAGATGACCTCAGAGAACCTACAAGCTCCTCGAGCCTCTTCACATCCTGGCAGAAATTCTGACCACCTCCCAGAGTTGTTGCAGTGGTAGTAAATACCAATGCTTGTAATAAATATAAACCTGTGTTCAGGAATGCTGATTAATAGCTACATGGAGGCAATACAATAAATTCACTATGCAGAGATACCGTAAAAATAAAGCCAAAATAATCATAGTAATTTGTTAAACCATCAGCTTTATCAAAGCTTAAAAAGCAAAACACATGTATTTATTTAATACTCCATGAGGTAGGTGCTAAAGCTAAATTATTTACCAAAAAAATATGATCTCTGGTCTGAAGGTAATAAAGACTTATCATGGGTGTCCAACCTTTTTTCTTTTCTGCCATATTGGAAGAATGAAGACTTGTCTTGAGCCTCACTGGAAATGCACACACACTAAGAAAGGTTGATTAGCAAATAAAAAGGTCCGTGGATACTTTCTGTGATATCCAACACCATAGATAAGCAGGTTGGATGCCCTTGAAGACAGGACTTTTGCCCATGGGAAAAAAAATAGAAAAATAGTACCCTTTAAAGATGGGTTAACTTTTTGAGATA
Organism: Nycticebus coucang; assembly: GCF_027406575.1. Classification (NCBI taxonomy): domain Eukaryota; kingdom Metazoa; phylum Chordata; class Mammalia; order Primates; family Lorisidae; genus Nycticebus; species Nycticebus coucang. The sequence goes on from NC_069782.1 coordinate 50,680,442, forward strand.
AGACTCAGCTAATTCACTAATTAGCAATCATTTCCTTGCCACCCGACATGAACAAACTTCACTGTCCCTTCTTTAAGAGAGTTCAAGAAAGATCTATATCAATCCCTTTCTTAAAACTTCCTTATTAGACTCTAAGTTCCTTGATATCTTGGACCATTGATTTTGTATTTGTTGAGTATAATGAATGAATAAGTAGCAAATAATAAATGAAAAAACAATAGGCATAGAGTTAGATAAAGGCTAGGATAGAAAGAAAGTGTGTGACAGGACAGACGCTAGTTGGACTGTGGGTAAATGGCCATCAAGTATCCTTTTATCAACCTTTTTTAAAAGTCGGTGTTCCAGATGACCTAACGCATTATTCATTGCTCCCCACAGTGATGGGAGATGGGGAAAAGCCCCACCCAGACACAGAGTCACCATTACTCCAGTGAAGAAAAGTTTTCAAATTTATGTTAGCTTTCACATGCTTTTCCATGTTTGTTTTGTCTTCAAAGAAAAAAAAATTTTAGGATATGTTCTGCTTAACAGGAAAAGGTAACCCCTGTAATCCCAGCACTCCCAGCACCCAGAGTTCAAGACCAGCCTCAAGAGTGAGACCCAGTCTCTATTAAAAATAGAAAAACTAGCTGGGAATTGTGGCGGGTGCCTGTAGTCCCAGCTACTTGGGAGGCTGAGGCAAGAGGATTCCTTGATTCCAAGAGTTTGATGTTGTTGTGAGCTAGGCTACTGCCATGGCACTCTAGACTGGGCAACCATGAGACTGTATCTAAAAAAAAAAAAAAAAAAGAAGAAGAAGAGGTGAATTGTGGATACTTAGGAAAAAATCTATACCAAAGCCCCTAGCAACTCAGCTGGGGCTTATGTTTAGGGTACAGTTGGAATAGCACAAAATATTTTACTGCAAAAGGTAACTGCATTCAAAACCGTGAGCATGTTTACACAGGAATTATGACAATGCTTTCGGTAAAGTTACTCCTATATTGGTCTAGGACCAGCATCCATTAATTCAGCAGGGCCTCGAGGCACCAGGCACCTTCACAAGCCAGGCAGGGAAATGGTAGGGGGAGGGGCTCTAAGGAAGGCGTCTCATGTCATGTCCTCTTTGTGAGCAATCAGAAGGTATTTCTCATAGGAAGAATTCCTGAATGTAAAAATGGTCCAACATAGCAATCATAGAGATGTTGGGGTGTTGAAATTTGAGAGTGAGAGAATGCTAATAACCAGAGGTGATGGGCCAGAACCGGAAGGTGCATGGCGGACACTGCCCTTCAGGGTACAGATTTCTGGCTGATTTCTATTTCCAGACAATTCTGTCCACACCAATAAGAACAGAAACAACAGATTCACCCCAGTGCTGCCTACACACGCCTCATTAACCAGACCAGAAGACCCCATCAAAAGTCGGGGCTATGAGAGAGATTTGTTTTTGTTACTGATGTAATTCATAAACCATCTGAGGAGAATGTAAATAGATGGAGCTCAAGAGCCACATCATTTTCTGCCTCCCTTTTCAGGGAAATTGAGAAGCATTTTGTAGAGGACCTGCTCTTAGGGGAAATGACATCAAGCTATTGTGGTGACCGAAGCCCCAGTGCACTCACAATAACCCCTCAGTGGTTTTTCTGTTGAGAATTTAGCAAAAAAAATTGACCACATTACGTCAGGTTTTTATTAGTTTGAACATTACTCTCTATTCCAGCCATGCTAAGCCTTAGACCAGTGATTTTCAACCTTTTTTATCTCAGGGCACACTTGAACCTGTAGGTAAACTTCTGCAGCACACTTAAATTATGTTGATCAAAAAAAAAAAAAAAGAGTAGAATGTTGAGGACAAGATGGCGGACTGAAGCCAGCTTTCAACAAAGGCTCCCGTCCAGAAGGAGAGTTAAGGGACAGGAATTTAGTAAGTATCCTGGTGGACTTGAGCCTCACCAAGAGAGAAGGCTGAAGAACGCACATCAACACTGCTGAGGGAAGTTGTGATCACAAGGACGCAAACAAAAGGTACAAAATCCACCACCAAGCGGACGGGAGTCCCCCTCCCCCATGAGACCGGCTCTAGAGCCCCATAATTCAACAAGCGGGCAGAAATTAAAGGCCCTCCCACTACACTCCACGGGAGAGACCTTCTAAAAACTGGACCTACCTCCCCTACTGGGGTGCCGTGGCGTTCTCCTGCCGGACATAGGGCTGAATAAAACTTTGGGAATCCTTTGCCGGCAACCCTGAATCCCTGGCGCTCCCCTCCCGCCCACTGAGGTCTGGAGGCCTGTCCCCCAGGACTTCGGATCCTTGGGTGATTTCTCAAGGGGAGTGGACAGTCCCCTTGAGTGCGACTGGTCAGCATTGACTCTGAGGCGCGCCGAGTGAGGAGAGGGCACCGGGCTGAGGGGGAGTCACGCCTCGCGGCACTTCCCTGCGGTGCAGTGCAGCAACCCTCCCCAGGCATACGGGGCCCAAGACTGAATCAGACTCTGGCCTCCCCGCTGAGAGCTGAGAACCCCTACTCTCACTCGGGGTCTGAGGGCCTATCCCCCAGGAGTTCGGCTCCTTGGGTGATTTCTCGAGGGGAGTGCACAGTGCCTGAGCTGCGTCAGGTCAGCGCTGACTCTGGGACACGTGAGCGAGGAGAGGGCACTCTGCTGAGGGGAAATCAAGCCTTGGCGGCACTTCCCTGCGGTGCAGTGCAGGAGCCCTCCCCGGACCGTAGTATTGCGTGAAACTGAATGAAACTCTAGCTTCCCCCCCAACTCCCAATCGGGGTCTGGGGGCCCATCCCCCAAGAGTTCTGATTCTTGGGGGATCTCTTAAGGGGTGTGGACCCAGCACAAACTGCGGCCGCTCAGTGCTGACTCTGGGGCGTGGGACAGAGGAGAAAAGGGTCGCCTGAGTGCCCACACCAGAGCAGCAGTTCCCTGGAGGTAGATCAACAGCCGTTTTTTCTTTAACGGCAGAACGCTCACTTCTGGATATTCTGAGGCCACACCCCCTATCTCTCTGGGCAACCAGAGGAGGCCACCGGTGACACAGCTCACAAACCCGGAAGCCTTCAGGGCGGGGCCGACCCAGAGAGGTGTTCAGACGCAATTCTCCAGCAGCAAAGACGTTTGAACTCAAAACAGCCCGTCTCCTGTAGGCGACGACAGGAACAGAGACAGAACCTCACAAAGTTGTCTGTTCTGTTCTGTTCTGTTAGCAGCATGCATCAGGGACGGGGCTAAGCCTGAGTGAACACCTCCTTCCCATCACCTGCATCAAACACTCAAAGATGTCAGGCCCCATCTCCTCCTGCTAGATAGCGGCAGTCTGCGGGGGCCTGGCAGACTTCCTTGCGATTCAGGCAGGTGCAAACCCCTGGAGTGTCTGTTCACTGCAGGCAACTGGGTTAGCCATCTGCAGAGATACCAGTGACTGGGACCGACGGAGGGGCAAAGTGTGGAAGGAGACGTCAACCTTCCCAGACTGCTCTGTTTGCTGGGTGGCTCCTCCTGACTCCACACTGCACTGGGGTGAGCTGTGTCAGAGGAGTCACCAGGCCCCTGTGATCCAGTTCCCAGAGACCTCTTGAACCCTTCCACCCGAGACAAGTGCCGATTGAGACAGTTGATTCGGACCTTTTGAACTGGGCTAATAGACTGAGGACTCTTCAGGCGGTGCCCTGGGTGTGCGATTATAGGAAGGTTTGATTCTCCTTTTCCAACTGGGGCCAGAGGTGGGCAGGCGGGGTGACTTAATTGCTGATTTTTCCACACAGCTGAGACTTCAAGCCAGAGTAGAAGTTGCAATAGGATCGAACAGAAACCAGCTGAAAACAAGACAGAACCACTTTGCTCCACCACACCAGACAGGGCCCCAGTTTCTCAGGCCACAACACTGTACGGGCCCTCGATAAAACCCCAGGGGAAAAACCAAAGGGAGTAAACCATGGGGCAGAATCAGAAGAAAAACTCTGGTAACATGAATAACCAGAATAGATCAACCCCCCCAAGAAAAGATACGGCAGATGTGATTGAAGATCCCGTTCATAAACAACTGGCTGAGATGTCAGAAGTCGAATTCAGAATTTGGTTTGCAGACAAGATTAATAAAATGGAATTAGGAATTCGAGGAGAAATTCAAAAATTGTCTCAAGAATTTAACGAATTTAAAGATAAAACCACCAAAGACTTAGACACACTGAAACAAGAACTTACAGCCCTCAAAGATATGAAAAATACAGTAGAATCCCTCAGTAACAGAATGGAGCAAGCAGAAGAAAGGATTTCTGACATTGAAGATAAAGTCTTCGAACGCTCCCAATCTCTCAAAGAGGAAGAGAAATGGAGAGCAAAAACGGATCACTCACTCAGAGAGCTCTCAGATAATTCGAAAAAAAACAACATAAGGGTTATAGGAATTTCGGAGACTGATGAAGTAGCTGCCAAGGACACAGAGGCCCTTCTACATGAAATTATGAAAGAAAATTTTCCAGACATGCCTAGAGAATCTGAAATTCAGATAGCAGACAGCTTCAGAACCCCAGCACGATTCAACCCCAATAAGCCATCTCCCAGACATATCATAATTAGCTTCACTAAAGTTAACATGAAAGAGAAGATTCTCAAAGCAGCCCGGCGAAAGAAAACTATAACGTACAAAGGTAAGAATATTAGAATAACTGCAGATCTCTCTGCTGAAACTTTTCAAGCAAGAAGAGGCTGGTCATCAACTTTTAATCTCCTAAAGCAAAAAAACTTTCAACCCAGGATCTTGTATCCAGCTAAACTGAGTTTCATCTATGATGGAGAAATTAAATACTTCAATGACATTCATATGTTGAAAAAATTTGCCATAAGTAAACCAGCTCTTCAGGATGTTCTCAGACCTATCCTCCACAATGACCAACCCAATCCTATACCACAAAAGTAAACTCACTCAGAATCTTCGGATCAAACTCCAACTTCCACACTGGCGAAAGGATTAAAAATGTCCACTGGACCTTTGAAAAACTCGATACCCAAAATTCCACCAGACTTATCAATACTCTCCATCAATGTGAATGGCTTAAACTGTCCTCTAAAGAGGCATAGGTTAGCTGACTGGATACAAAAACTCAAGCCAGATATTTGTTGCATACAAGAGTCACATCTCAACTTAAAAGACAATACAGACTCAGGGTGAAAGGATGGTCATCCATATTTCAGGCAAATGGTAATCAGAAAAAAGCAGGTGTTGCAATTTTATTTGCAGATACAGTAGGCTTTAAACCATCAAAAGTAAGGAAGGACAAGAATGGTCACTTCATATTTGTTAAGGGTAATACTCAATATGACGAGATCTCAATTATTAATATCTATGCACCCAACCAGAATGCACCTCAATTTATAAGAGAAACTCTAACAGACATGAGTAACTTGATTTCCTCCAGCTCCATAATCGTTGGAGATTTCAACACTCCCTTGGCAGTGTTGGATCGATCCTCCAGAAAGAAGCTGAGCAAAGAAATCTTAGATTTAAACCTAACCATCCAATATTTAGATTTAGCAGACATCTACAGAACATTTCATCCCAACAAAACTGAATACACATACTTCTCATCAGCCCACGGAACTTACTCCAAAATTGATCACATTTTAGGTCACAAGTCTAACCTCAGTAAATTTAAAGGAATAGAAATTATTCCATGCATCTTCTCAGACCATCATGGAATAAAACTTGAATTGAGTAACAACAGGAATCTGCATACCCATACAAAAACATGGAAGTTAAATAACCTTATGCTGAATGATAGCTGGGTGAGAGATGAGATTAAGAAAGAAATCACCAATTTTTTGGAACAAAATGACAATGAAGACACAAGCTATCAGAACCTCTGGGACACTGCAAAGGCAGTTCTAAGAGGGAAATTTATAGCACTGCAAGCCTTCCTCAAGAGAACGGAAAGAAAGGAAGTTAACAACTTAATGGGACATCTCACGCAACTGGAAAAGGAAGAACATTCCAACCCCAAACCCAGTAGAAGAAAAGAAATAACCAAAATTAGAGCAGAATTAAATGAAATTGAAAACAAAAGAATAATACAACAGATCAATAAATCAAAAAGCTGGTTTTTTGAAAAGGTCAATAAAATAGATAAACCTCTGGCCAACTTAATCAGGAAAAGAAGAGTAAAATCTCTAATATCATCAATCAGAAACAACAAAGACGAAATAACCACAGACTCATCAGAAATCCAAAAAATCCTTAATGAATATTACAAGAAACTTTATTCTCAGAAATATGAAAATCTGAAGGAAATAGACCGATACTTGGAAGCACGCCACCTTCCAAGACTTAACCAGAATCAAGTGGAAATGTTGAACAGACCCATATCAAGTTCAGAAATAGCATCAACTATACAAAACCTCCCTAAAAAGAAAAGCCCGGGACCAGATGGTTTCACGTCAGAATTCTACCAAACCTTTAAAGAGGAATTAGTACCTATATTACTCAACCTGTTCCAAAAGGTAGAAAAAGAAGGAAGACTACCCAACACGTTCTATGAAGCAAACATCACCCTGATCCCCAAACCAGGAAAAGACCCAACAAGAAAAGAAAATTATAGACCAATATCACTAATGAATATAGATGCAAAAATATTCAACAAGATCCTAACAAACAGAATCCAACAACACATCAAACAAATTATACATCATGACCAAGTTGGTTTTATCCCAGGGTCTCAAGGCTGGTTCAATATACGTAAATCTATAAATGTAATTCAGCACATAAACAAATTAAAAAACAAAGACCATATGATTCTCTCAATTGATGCAGAAAAAGCTTTTGATAATATCCAGCATCCCTTCATGATCAGAACACTCAAGAAAATTGGTCTAGAAGGGACTTTTCTTAAACTGATAGAGGCTATCTACAGCAAACCCACAGCCAATGTCATATTGAATGGAGTTAAATTGGAATCATTTCCACTCAGATCAGGAACCAGACAAGGCTGCCCATTGTCTCCATTGCTTTTCAACATTGTAATGGAAGTTTTAGCCACCGCAATTAGGGAAGAAAAGGCGATCAAGGGTATCCATATAGGGTCAGAAGAGATCAAACTCTCGCTCTTCGCAGATGATATGATTGTGTATCTGGAAAACACTAGGGACTCTACTACAAAACTCCTAGAAGTGATCAAGGAGTACAGCAGCGTCTCAGGTTACAAAATCAACATTCATAAATCGGTAGCCTTTATATACACCAACAACAGTCAAATTGAAAAAGCAGTTAAGGACTCTATCCCATTCACAGTAGTGCCAAAGAAGATGAAATATTTGGGAATTTACCTAACAAAAGACGTGAAAGATCTCTATAAAGAGAACTATGAAACTCTAAGAAAAGAAATAGCGGAAAATGTTAACAAATGGAAAAACATACCATGCTCATGACTAGGAAGAATCAACATTATCAAAATGTCCATACTACCCAAAGCAATATATAATTTCAACGCACTCCCTATTAAATCTCCACTGTCATATTTTAAAGATCTTGAAAAAACATTACTTCGTTTTATATGGAATCAGAAAAAACCTCGAATAGCCAAGACATTACTCAGAAATAAAAACAAAACAGGAGGAATCACACTACCAGACCTCAGACTTTACTACAAATCGATAGTGATCAAAACAGCATGGTATTGGCACAAAAACAGAGAAGTAGATATCTGGAATAGAATAGAGAACCAAGAGATGAATCCAGCTACTTACCGCTATTTGATTTTTGACAAGCCAATTAAAAACATTCAGTGGGGAAAAGATTCCCTATTTAACAAATGGTGCTGGCTGAACTGGCTGGCAACCTGCAGAAGACTGAAATTGGACCCACACCTTTCACCATTAACTAAGATAGACTCTCATTGGATTAAAGATTTAAACTTAAGACATGAAACTATAAAAATACTAGAGGAGAATGCAGGGAAAACCCTTGAAGAAATTGGTCTGGGTGAGTATTTCATGAGGAGAACCCCCCGGGCAATTGAAGCAGCTTCAAAAATACACTACTGGGACTTGATCAAACTAAAAAGCTTCTGCACAGCTAAGAACACAGTAAGCAGAGAAAGCAGACAGCCCTCAGAATGGGAGAAGATATTTGCAGGGTATAACTCTGACAAAGGTTTAATAACCAGAATCCACAGAGAACTCAAACGCATCAGCAAGAAAAAAACAAGGGATCCCATCGCAGGCTGGGCAAGGGATTTGAAGAGAAACTTCTCTGAAGAAGACAGGCGCACGGCCTTCAGACATATGAAAAAATGCTCATCATCTTTAATCATCAGAGAAATGCAAATCAAAACTACTTTGAGATATCATCTAACTCCAATGAGACTAGCCTATATCACAAAATCTCAAGACCAGAGATGTTGGCGTGGATGCGGAGAAAAGGGAACACTTCTGCACTGCTGGTGGGAATGCAAATTAATACATTCCTTTTGGAAAGATATATGGAGAACACTCAGAGATCTAAAAATAGATCTGCCATTCAATCCTGTAATTCCTCTGCTGGGCATATACCCAGAAGACCAAAAATCACAACATAACAAAGATATTTGTACCAGAATGTTTATTGCAGCCCAATTCATAATAGCTAAGTCATGGAAAAAGCCCAAGTGTCCATCGATCCACGAATGGATTAATAAATTGTGGTATATGTATACCATGGAATACTATGCAGCCTTAAAGAAAGATGGAGACTTTACCTCTTTCATGTTTACATGGATGGAGCTGGAACATATTCTTCTTAGTAAAGTATCCCAAGAATGGAAGAAAAAATACCCAATGTACACAGCCCTACTATGAAACTAATTTGGGACTCTCACATGAAAGCTATAACCCAGCTACAACTTAACAATAGGGGGAAGTGGGAAGGGGGTGGTGGGTAGAGGGAGGGGAATCGGTGGGATCACACCTGTGGTGCATATTATAGGGGTATTTGCGAAACTTGGTAAATGTAGAATGTAAATGTTTTGGCACAGTAACTGAGATAACGCCGGAAAGGCTATGTTAACCACTGTGATAAAAATGTGTCAAATGGTTTATGAAGTGAGTGTATGATGCCCCATAATCATATCATTGTATACAGTTATGATTTAATAAAAAAATTAAAAAAAAAAGAGTAAAAAAAAGAATATATGTACTGTCTTTGAACTTCTTTTGAAAATAATTTAATTAATGATATTTAAAAACTTTCATGGAACACCTAAGAGCCTCTCACGGCACACTGATTGAAAATCACTGCCTTAGACAGTTCCCTGAATAGGCTGGACTTTCATAGGAGTCCTCGTGATACACACGCTGCTGGCCACTGACTAGCCTGCGCACCCCGCCCTTTTCCTACTCGTCCTTTCCCCTCCGAGAGTCAGCCTGGGCAGCAGGGCCCTGTCAGGAGGGTTTGTCGGGCATGGTCTCAGGAGCGCCAGACATACTGGTCACCCCTTTACACGACGTGCCAGAACCAACCATGTCTCCGGAGCACCAGGCATACTGGTCACCCCCTTACACGACGTGCTATCTGTATGGTTGTCCATCTCTTGCTGTAGAATGCACTGCGAACTCTTTGATAGCAGGGACCCCAGACAGCAGAGCCCTGTGTGTAAGCACTCGGATCCTGGAGCCTGGCCTGCCTGGATTGGCCCCAGTTCCATCACTTACCAGCTGCGTGATCTTACACAATTTCCTTACTGTCCTTGTGTCTCATTTGCAATAATATCACTTGTCACATGGAGTTGTTATGAGGATGAAGCAGGAGCACCAGAAATACTGAGGTCTATTTAAACACGCTAGTTTGGGTGGCTGATGTTATTTTCTTCTTATGCTTTATCATTATCACTTGTCTCTTTAACCCCAGGGCCTTGCATGGTCCATAGCACCTTGTAGGCACCCCATTAAATGTTTGAGGAATGAATGAATGAATGGAGTCATAAAATGATCAGACTCAATAAAACTATAGTGAAATTGCATCTTTCAATATAATAAACAACCAAAAATCTCCAATCACTATGGAGATATATTCTCCATTATATTATTGCACATATAAGGGTAATCAATGCTCAAACTAAAAACTCTGGTATAATCCACAATCCTGATCTTAGTGTGAATAACCAAAGAAAGATTAAATTACTTTTAGTAACCTTTCCAGATTATACATCACATCACATTCTAAATTCACCAAAACTTGCTTTCACCTGGCGGTATAAATAGCAATTCTTAAATAACCAGAATACTTAAAGTGTCAGAATGTTCCAGGTCTCAAAACTCCTGAATAAATGATTGTTTTACTGCATTTTAAGGCAAAAAGAATAGAATTTCCTAGGCATGATTTCATGCATTAGATTCCTCTCTGACAATAGATTTATTTTGTTTGTTTCTTTATACTATATGCCTACAAGTGTTTTAATATGCATTAATTTTGAAGAAGCTGAGGTAACCTCAAACTCCTCTTGAAGAAGTACACGTTGGGGCGGAAAAAGGGAGCCTGGGAGGTGACAGAGTCAGAGCAGCCAAACCGCACTCAGGAGTGAACTTCAGTCAGTCAGACTGTGCCCAGTCCATTGCCCACTTTCAGCACTGAGTTCATGCCAGCCATTGTCACCCAGCATTGAGCATACATTTGCCATTCCTGTCGACCTGTGCACGTGGCTGCTCACCCAGGAGTCACACCACAAACCCAGAAAGGCCTGACCCATTTTCATAAAGTACAAAAAGTTAGGTCAGGACCCACATCTAAGGTACCGAGTCCTCTGCATTAAATATTTATGGGGTATCTGTCTGTGAGTAGAAATGCACAGACAAATCAATATTTTCCATGACCTTGAACCAGTTTGCATGGGACGGATGTGCCATTCACAGCTTCACACCTGTAATTCCCCAATGGAGGAGAGGAGCCCTGCTCCGTAGGCCCGCAGTTGTCCTTCTTGTTTGCAAAGGCCAAACTCGATTGTGAAGAAATAGCACTAAAAAAAAAAAAAAAAAAGAATGAATCAATGAAAAAAAGAAAAAAGAAATCCAGTGAACTAGTCAACAAGCTGTTCAATAAAATAAAATAGCCCCCAAATAAAATGGTTCACTGTTCGTAATTTCCTCAGCATCATCAATTTAAATACATTTAAATCAAGACATTTACTGAAACCTGTTTTCTTGCTTACTATTCCCTCCCAAGGTTTAGGGTATCTGGAAAAGTATTGACTACAAAGAGTCCTGTGCCTTCTAGATTCAGAAACCCTCTGGGTCAAATTATATCCCCTGTAATAACTTTAAAAATAAAAAACATAGATTTTGAAATGAATGAATATATCAAAATGATAACACCATAAAAATATGCTATGTATTTACCAAACTGTCTTTTAATGACATAAGTTCATACAAACGTGGAAAAACAAGTTGGAATCCAATAGTCCCAACAAGATTTTTGCACTTGATTTATTCATTCAATAAACATTTGTTTGAGTTCCTACTGGGTCCCAATGCTTGGTAAAGAATTATAGTAAAGAAATAAGAGAGAGGTCAAGATAGCCAGTATCTGGATATGCCTATCAAATAACTAAAACCACATTTTTATTTATTTTTTTTTTTTGAGACAGAGTCTCATTCTGTTACCCAGGCTACAGGGCCATGACATCAGCCTAGTTGACAGCAACCTCAAATTCCTGGGCTCAAGCAATCCTCCTGCATTGGCTGCCACAACGCCCAGTTAATTTAATTTTTCTATTTTAACACAGATGGGGTTTTACTCTTGCTCAGGTTGGTCTCAAACTCCTGAACTCAAAGGATCCTCCCACCTCAGCTTTCCAGTGCTAGGATTACAGGTGTGAGCCACCATGCCCAACCTAAAACTATAATTTTAATATAATTTTTAGTGAAATCTTAAAGGTATGTATATGAATGCATAGATTTATATATGTATCTGTGTGTACTTACACACAGAGTTCCTCCTTGATACACAATAATGTTACAACTCTATAAACTCAGCAAGTTGAAAAAAATATCCCAAGTTGAAGGTATATTTAATATACTTAACCCAAACATGATAGCTTAGCTAGCTTACCTTAAACATGCTCAGAACATTGACATTGTAGTCTAGGGCTACACAAAATTACCTAACACAAAGCCAACCTTATAAGAAAGTGTTTGAAAGACCAAAATTAAAAATTCAAAGAATGATTTCTGTTGAATGTACATCACTTTCACACCATCCTGAAGTTGAGAAACCATACACTGATCCTTCATGAAGTTGGAGACCGTGTGTGTGTGTGCAGAGACATATATACACAAATATAAAAAGCCACCTCATTGGCCTGACTATTAGCATCAGCTCCCACCCCCTCCTCCGGAGATTAACATCTACAGTTGCTTCTGTTGGGTTTAAGAAATCGTCCTAGACAGAGAAATATCTGCACGACCAAAGAAAAAACTCCTGATGATACTGGGAGAGGCTGAAGTCACGCTATTTTTGCCTGAGAGAAAAGTGAGAGGCTGACAATAAGCAACAGGAATTGCATCAAATTAACATTGCCCTGCATTAGTGATGATCAAGGGCTGGAGGGTTGAGAAAGAGGAAAATTTCAGCACTCCTAAAAAGGGGCAGAAAATAATCATTATTTCTAGCCCATAGCAGTTTGTTTTATTTTTATTTGAAGGTTACGATGTCCCTTGCTTCAGGAGGGAGATATATATATAATTTTTATTTTTACCATGAGGATATTTCTAAATTGAGGGGTCCAATGCTCTGCAGCCTGGGGTTAGACTTAAAGGACTGTACATTTTCAGGTTATGGAGCTTAACCCTCAGAGGCAAAATTTCCTTTCCTGATTCAGCTCCCAAAGCAGCCAGGTGACAGCCCTCCCTGCCCTCACGGCCCAGCGCCGCCCTCTCTCCTCCTTACTCGGTTCTACCTTTGCTTTCTGTCCGTCACAGCACTTGATGACACAGCCTGGAATTTCTCCATGTGTGACATATACTGTTCACCACCTGCCTCCCCATGCTAGACTATAAACTCCGTCACAGCACGTCTGTCTCTGTTCACCCAGACCAGGCTGTGCCACTCCCAGCACTGGTGACATCGGTCCTTGCTGTGGGAGGCCGTCCTGAACACCATGGGCTGCTCTGCAGCATCTCTGGCCTCTAGCTCTAGTGCCACTAGCATCTCCCACACCTATAGCAACAAGCAAAAATGTCTCCAGACAATGGCAAATGTCCCCAGAGGAACATCACCCCTGGCTGAGAACCACAGATCTAGAACAGCATCTAAAGCACAGTAAGAGCTCAGTGCGTACGTGGTGGATGAAGTGAGGGCTGTGCATGCCAGCACCATCTGGAGCAGGGGAACACAGAAGGAGCCTGAGTCCTCGTCTGGGCTTGGCTTTTTAGCTGCATGACTACAGCTTCTCCAGGCTATAGTTTCCTGCCCGTGACACCCATGGAGTCACTCATTCATCTATTGCACAAACACAGCTTGAGCACCTGTTACAGGACGGACTCTGCTCCGGACAGGAAAGGACCCACAGAGAGGCAGAGAATGCTATGATCCCATGAATATGGGGCTGGGATGACACAGGCAAGAACAACAGTAAAAATCAGCAGACAGGGTAATTTCAGGTGGAAGATGTTCTGCAGATAATATAGCCATGTAAGGTGTCAGATATTAAGCAGGGGTTTTAACTATTTTACATAGAGTTGCCAGGAAAGGCCTCTATGACAGGGTGATAGTTCAGCTGTAACAGGTTCTCAATGAGACATAAAAAAGGCAGATGTGCAATGATTTGGGGAGGGAAGTGCTTACTGCAGAAGGAATAGCAAGTGCAAAGGTCCTGGGGCACGAATAGATTTGCATTTTCTAGAGCAATGAGAAGTCACTGGAAGGTTTTAGGCAGGAAAAATACATGTTCTGATGTAGCTTTCAAAAGATCGTGGCAGTGCAGGATCACACTCCAGAGAATAAGAGCCGAGGCAGAGAGACCTGCCGGGAGGCAGAGGCGGCACAGAGACAGGAGCGGTGTGTGAATGAGGATATGATTGTGGCCTGGGATGGCAGGGGGGTGGGAGAAGTCAATATCACAGAGGCCCCATGAGCAGAAAGAAGAGATGTGAATGTAGAAGGGCTATCCAGAAAGAATCCAGCTGTGTACCAGGAGAAGTGGGACATGCATGGCTGGATACTTTCTAGACAAGCTCTCCTATGTCAAAAAGTTACAATACAACCCTCAAGTCTGTCCTCTGGAATATTTTTCATAATCCCAAGCACCATGAAGAGAAGTAATATGTGGTCACAGAATAAAAGGTTTGGCAGTGACCTGTGAGTTCACTCTCCTGTTTTACTGGGAGGAAATGTCAAGTTGAGGAAGATGAAGAGATTTACCCAGAACCAGTGTAGACAGCGACATTTGAGAGATCTAGAGCCTAGGATTCTGAAGAGCTCGATATCAACATCTGTCACATTTTAAAGTTTCCATATAAAAAATTAATAGGTGAATGATTTTACTTTACAACCCAATAATGGGGAAATAAAAGTCAAAAATGGAAAAAAAAAAAAAAAAACCTAGAATCTCACGGCATCTTGTCAGGGTGCCTCTGGCTGGTTTCCCTAATGGATATTGCATTCATTGTACCTGACGTGAAATCCTTAGAGCCTTAACATTGAATACAGAGAAGCTCATGAAAAAAATGTGCTGTCGTGCTCAAAAGCATCCAAAATCCACACTTGCAGCCAGCGGCAGGAGCATGTAGGTCAGCCTACTAAGTGTATTTTTAATTTTCCTTATGCTGCATCAGTGTGTACATAATGTACAGTCACAGTTATGATCCAAATCAAAACAGGCTGAGAGCGCCTCTGAGGAAATCTCGTGCTCCATACACACAGTATTCCCATACATTTGCCATCCCATCCTATTTTAAGGCAGGAATTAAAAGGTCTGCATCAATTCAGCCAAAGATTCAAAGCTACATCTCTCAGCCAGTGTGTCTCGGGTGAAGGTGTTTCCAAGAGCAGGGCAACCTCAGAGAAAAGAGGTACAGTGCTCAGAGTGCTGCCTGGCCCAGCCCTCCCCTGGGAGTCCTTCCCGAAACTCTGGCCTTGGACGGGCCATCTGCTCACTCCTGCTCTAGGTTTCCTTCAGCTTTCCCCTGTCCTCAACCAAGGCCCCTAGATCAGGCGTCCTCAAACTTTTTAAACAGGAGGCCAATTCACTGTCCCTCAGACTGTTGGAGGGCCGGACTATAGTTTTAAAAAAAACTATGAACAAATTCCTATGCACACTGCACGTATCTTATTTTGAAGTAAAAAACAAAATGGGAACAAACACAATTCGCACCGTTTCATGTGGCCTGCGGGCCGCAGTTTAGGACGCCTGCCCTAGATGCTGCTTTTCCAGGCCACTCTCCTCCCAGAAGTTGACCTTTGCTTTGAGACAGTTTTCCATTTGCTACTCCACGTGTGACTAACAGAGAAGGGAAAATGGTGAACTGCACCCAAACTCGGGCGCTGGCAAAATTCAGATTACAGACTTAACCTGCTCAGGATAATTTTTCTCTTTCTATTTTCAATACTGATGAAGACCTTAAAATTCGCAGAGCACAATCACCAATCAAGGGGAGGGGTCAATGGCACATTTCCACTGTCTGGTTTTAAATGCCAAGCCTGCTTCAAGCTGAACCCGATGACCCCTTAAAGGCCCTTTGGAATTCAAGCATAATTAATTGCTTCATGAAAATTTAAGAAAATATATTTTTTTTTCCTCAGAGAACTCTCCCGATTTGGATCTATACTATATTCCCCAGAGATATAAGAAATATTCTACCTATTAAAAAAATTAAAAAATAAAAAATAAAATCCGGCAGACCGGCGGACAAGGGCGCGGGACTGTGGGCTGGGCCCGGACTTTAGGCTTTGTAAAGGGGTTTACTGATCGATCCGAGTAAAAGTAAGATACCGATGTGGAAAAAAAAAAAAAAAAAAAAAAATCCCCTGAGCCTTGTAAGAATTCCTGCAAAAGAGAATTATAGATTCTTGGCCACCAATGTCTTTTAAACAGAAACAAATAATAATAATAACGCCTCCCCCAACTGAAGGATATCTTTCATCAAAGCTGATGTTTCCTGAATTCCAAATTTTATATACCATTAATAATACGTAATGATTTATAAATATTTTATTTGAATATAATTACATACAATCATTAGCTAAAAAACAAAACAGGAATGATAGATCAGACCTTTTCCACACAAGAAAAGCAGAGTCATTTACATATTTACAGTCATTAAGCCGAAGAAAATGTGAGTGACAATCTGAAATCCAAGCTGGCTGTGAACCTGGAGCGCGCTTGAAAAATGAGATAGGGCGCCCAATGCTGCCATCTTTAGGTGGCTCCTGGTAGTGCACTATTCTGCCGCACTAGGGGCCTGACCCAAAGGGCCGCAGGAACAGCTTGAGGGAACCAAGCCGCAGACCCCAGTCGCATCCATAAAATAAATAATGGTGATTTCAAAGCACTCCATGCAGCCCCCGTCTTATGTTTGGTCTTAGGTACCTGAAGCTCTTGCTAAGCTCACAGTCTCCAATTAAAAAGATGTATGACTTGGTCAAGGAATCCTTCATGGGAAAGAAATTTGCTGTTCAAATTTCCCTCTTAAAGGGTTCTTTTGTCTCCCTCTTCTAAAACCTCCCTTGTATTCCTTGAAATGATTACATAGATTCTTCTGGAGAGTCATTCTATATTCCATAAATTAGCTTAAAATTGTACATACAAACTTCTAGGAGGAAGCCCAAGTTTCCTGCTTCATTCCCTTTCTCCAGGAAATTGGCTTACTCACATCATGTCGTAAGTGCCCGAGTAAGGGAGTGCGTGAGCACTGTATTTTCTCTATCACCTTCCCTAAAAGCTTGGTTTTGCAGAGGGGTATCATATATTTTTAAATAATCACATACATAACCCCATGTCTGGAATTCCATTATCTATGTATCCAGCACACAAGCAGGAAACAAGAAGTTATCAAACAGAGCTTGAAAGAGCCTGATGAGATGTGCCAGACACAACAAAAAGTTGTATGCTAAACTTGGTGAACTTGGAGGACTCTAATCAGAGAGAATCGCAAATCAGGAGGAGAGTGCTAACCAGGAGGAGAATCCCGAACCAAGGAGAGAGTCACTAACCAGGGGGTGATCCCTAACCAGCAGAGTCCCTAATCAAAGGGAGAATCCTTAATCAAAGGAAGAATCCTTAATCAGGGAGAGAGTCCCTAATCAGGGGGAGAATCCCTAATCAGGGGGAAAATCCCTCGTCATGGGGAGAGTCCTTAATCAGGGGGAGAATCCCTAGTCAGGGGGAGAATCCCTAATCAAGGGGAAAGTCTTTAATCAAAGGAAGAATCCTTAATCAGGGAGAGAGTCCCTAATCAGGGGGGAGAATCCCTAATCAGGGGGAAAATCCCTCGTCAGGGGGAGAGTCCTTAATCAGGGGGAGAATCCTAATCAGGGGGAGAGTTGCTAATCAGGGGGAGAGTTGCTAACCAGGGGGAGAGTCCCTAATCAGGAGGAGAATCTCTAATCAGAGGGAGAGTCCTTAAACAGGGGGAGAATCCCTAATCAGGGGAAGAATCCCTAATTGGGGGAGAATCACTAATCAAGGGGAGAATCCCTAATCGGGGGAGAATCCCTAATCAAGGGGAGAATCACTAATCAAGGGAAGAATCCCTAATCAGGGGGAGAGTCCCTGTCGGGGGAGAGTTGCTAATCAGGGGAGAGTCCCTCCAGCCCTCAGTCCGAGCCCATTTATCCCCACCTTGCACACAGTTCTAACAAAGCTTCCAAACCACACCCTCACAGAAGAGGGTAACAAGCAAAACATACAAAGGGCAGGCTCGACAACTCAAACAACCTTGAAATAGAACATGTGGTGTTCACGTGAATAACTCTACATGCTTCTATACTCGACATCATCACTAAACACCAGAATTCAACAATGATGCTAAAATACCAAGATAAGAAGGAAACTTAGCCAGAAGTCTTCTTGGTTTAACAAAGTGTTCTCATGTCTGTTATCTTCATAATTGTGAAGTAGGTCAAGCAGTTAACATTATTTCCATTTTACAGATGGGAACAGTGAGGCTCCAGTCCAAGTGACTACTCCAGGCTCCACAACTGATGACGGGGGAGCAGGAATGAAGCTTAATTTTCCGCCTTCAGTCCAGCATTCCCTCCTCACCAGTGACTGTACTGAAGGGTGCAGAGCTATAAGTCAGTCACTTCCAGAATGGGTATGAACAAGTGTTGCCCCGCACTCCCCAAGGGCCCTGGCTGCCCACACTGCCCCAGTGCCCTTCCGGGTTCCATCTCCCTCACCCTCCTCACCATACTTCTTCATGACCTAGCAAATAAAGGCTCACTGCCCGCAGAGCTGAGACCTCCAGCATCCTGCTCTGACACATGTCTCACAAGCCTCCGTTCTGCTGTCCCAACAAAAGGAGAAATCCCAGAAAGGAAGAATGACACTCAAAAATGTTCCAACAACAGGGGTCTTCACCTCTGGTAAGTGCAGATGAAAACACATAAAGGGGGCTCTGTGACTCACAGCCATCTTATCACAGCGTTTTGCTAACATGTTTCCATCTTAGTTCAAACAATGAGCACATCCACGTATGTACTTGCAAAGTCGTTGAGAAGGAGTAACCCCCCCTCCAAGTCCCCTCTCCCTCACCTCTGTACCACCCACCTCCAGCTACAACAAAATTTCAGTTTACAAGCAACAAGGTTTGTCTCACCTTTAGCCAAGATTCTTTAATCTTGATTACATTGCAAATGATAGTAGGATTGAATTAAGAATCTGGTTTGATAGCTAAGCAGGAAGCTTTGCAATAGAAATATTAAGGCAATAAAAATCAACACTAGAGAACAAAGTGAACATGAAGACTGCCTTGTCGGCCCTGAAATGCCCACCTCCCTGATGGCTGGCTCAAACATCGTAGGGCAGGAAACTTCCCACTAGACATCAATTACTGTGTTGTTTCTTTAACTATTTAAAGTGCCCCTAAGAGCCAAGCATAAGGCCAAGTCACACAGGGTGTCAGCGACTCCTCCATGCTTTATTGCGCAGAGCATAGGTCCCTAGATGGAAAGTTTTTCTAGAACTGGGCTTCAAGAGATAACAGAAAGGGGGTTTGCATTCTTCAGTATTTTGCCCTGGGCTAGTTCTGTGTAAGTAAGAGTACTTAAAAGGATGCCAGAAACTTAGAGCTGGAAGACATTAGGGAACGTTCTAGTTCTTGCCAACATGGTCCTCTGCAATCTCAAACTACTCACGCCACATCTTAAAGCCTCTCCTGGGCAGAAGGAAGCCACTGTTCCAGCATTCACAGATGTGGGGACCGTCACTGTTCCAGCATTCACAGATGTGGGGGACCGTCGCTGTTCCAGCATTCACAGATGTGGGGACCGTCGCTGTTCCAGCATTCACAGATGTGGGGGACCGTCACTGTTCCAGCATTCACAGATGTGGGGACCGTCGCTGTTCCAGCATTCACAGATGTGGGGACCGTCGCTGTTCCAGCATTCACAGATGTGGGGGACCGTCGCTGTTCCAGCATTCACAGATGTGGGGGACCGTCGCTGTTCCAGCATTCACAGATGTGGGGACCGTCACTGTTCCAGCATTCACAGATGTGGGGGACCGTCACTGTTCCAGCATTCACAGATGTGGGGGACCGTCACTGTTCCAGCATTCACAGATGTGGGGGACCGTCGCTGTTCCAGCATTCACAGATGTGGGGGACCGTCGCTGTTCCAGCATTCACAGATGTGGGGGACCGTCGCTGTTCCAGCATTCACAGATGTGGGGGACCGTCGCTGTTCCAGCATTCACAGATGTGGGGGACCGTCGCTGTTCCAGCATTCACAGATGTGGGGGACCGTCGCTGTTCCAGCATTCACAGATGTGGGGGACCGTCGCTGTTCCAGCATTCACAGATGTGGGGGACCGTCGCTGTTCCAGCATTCACAGATGTGGGGGACCGTCACTGTTCCAGCATTCACAGATGTGGGGGACCGTCGCTGTTCCAGCATTCACAGATGTGGGGACCGTCGCTGTTCCAGCATTCACAGATGTGGGGACCGTCGCTGTTCCAGCATTCACAGATGTGGGGACCGTCACTGTTCCAGCATTCACAGATGTGGGGACCATCACTGTTCCAGGATTCACAGATGGGGGGGACCGTCACCGTATAGAATCCAAATGCCACTAGTCCCAATGTCATGGAGGATTGTTGCTGCTCCTGTTCTCTGTTCTCGTATTGCATCATATCCTCTCCTGAGTCTCTGAATGAAAACCACCACAGCTCTCAGCAGGTTGCAACTTAAATCACATTTTAAGAACATGTACTTATTAAATTTTACTTTACTAAAGTCCAGTTGAGATTACACAAGTAGCTCAAGAAAGGGACGATTTGGGTGGGAAGAGTCCAGTAAAAGTTAACCATAAAACTGAGAGGGCCTGGCTCTTCTTTTAAAGCACAGCGAACAGCCAGCAGAGCCAGCAAGCAAGCTGAAGTTTCCCAACCTCAGATAACTTTGCTCATCGATCTGGGGATGCTAAGAATATGAAGCTTGAGTTGGCCTTTGGAAGAGAAATGGGATCCTAGATGGACTGCAGAACAAGAAGTTTCTGGAGAGATGACCATAGTTCATTGTCTCAGACTCTGAGGTGGGGTGAGGAGGGGACAGGTGGGTGAAGACAACCCAAAATGAGCATCATTGGAAGGGAAAGGCAAGTTAATGACAGATCACAGGCTTCCCTGGAAGCAGCAGTGACTGTTTTTTTGCCAGTGATTCTCCTCCAACCAGGAAAAAGAGAGGAGTTGGGATTTGAGTAAGGCTTGTCAGCTAGTAAACGGTGGCCCTGAATTGTGAACACAGCAGGCCTTGTTCCAAGTCAAGAACAGCCGTCGAATGAATTAAAATGTAAAAACCTAAGCTCTGAGGAAACGTCATGGCAAGCCTTGTGGAAAATTGATCATCTTCAAATCTAAGAGGAACATCCATAGGAAGAAAAAAAAAAAGTGTCAGCAGAAAACAGCTTGTATTGAAGAATACGTCAACATAGGCGATTTTCAGCAGCTCTGCATGAGTCGGAATTTTTCTGTTCCTTAACTACTGCTCCCTATATCTTTTTGGTTGCTTTCAAGAATAAATGGATGATTTTGTTTAAGTGCCCTCTGGCCATTTCAGTTTCATTGCCCCTTTCTCAGCTTGTCTGGGAGTATTTTCAACAAAGAAGGCCACTGGACTTATCATCACTTAACACTTGCTAGTTCCTACACCAGGACTTAATGATGTGTCTAAAATGAAGACAGAAACATCCCCCATCTCTCTTCTTCCCACTCATGGACTCTCAGGAATGTCCCACATTCATTTAACATGGGTGCCACCTAAGCAGCTGGTCCCCTAAACTCTGACGAGATCCATCTAAGACTCTCCCTTCTAAAGGCTTAGTGTCAGGTCACAGTGGCCACGTGGGAGCTCAGTCACAAACCTGTACCATCCCCACGACCCTAAAGTAAGGGTCCAAATGTCCTCATGTAGCAGAAAAGATCCTCTGAGTTCCAGCCACCGCCAGCTCCAGACTCATCTCTCAGTTGTCCTTGTCCCAATCATCTGCCCCAAGGGAACTAGCGGCAATCCCACAGTCTGCCACGCACACTTCCCACCTTTGCATACCAGGAATACCTTGTCGTCACCCAGTCCCTCTGTCTGATTCCAGTTCAGGTGGTTCTCCTCCCAAACCCAGTGAGGCACTGACAGACTAACAGTGGAAGCCCCAGTCTCCTATCTATTGCCACCACCACACTGCCAGCTTCCTAAAATCAGGACAGGTCTGAGTGCTGGTGCTGCTGTCTGGTCTCTATCACCCTGCCTGTGAGTGCTCAGCAAATAACAAAGGGAGAAAGGGCCAGAGGAGATGGCTAAGCCAGAAGAGTTTCCCAGCAGGTCATACCAGTAGGGTCAAGGCTGGCCTTCTAAATCAATAGTTATTAACCTCAGCCAATGTTCCAGTATTACAGACTTTCAAAAAATGAAAACTCCTCTACAATAGTCATCAAATCGGTTTCCACTTATAGGTTCAAAAATAGATCTGTTCCTTGACCCTTTCTGCACTCCCCTCGAAAGAGCCAAGGGCCCTCCAGCTGGTGAGGAAGGGTGAGCTGCCTCCTCTCCGTGGTCAGCCCTGAGACTACGCAGGCTTCAGGAGCATGAATGGGGGCTGACTGGCAGGGTCTGCTACCAAAGCACAGGGGTCTTGCAGTTAAGCAGCTTCTGGCCTCCTTCAGTACAAACAGCAACTCTAAAAACCCATTGATTCTGACATCTGGATCCTTGTCTGAAATGTCAGGGGGAATGTCCGTTTACTGCTTGGTGAGGTTGGAGCCAACTGGAGACCAGCTGGGAAACACTAACTATGCTTGGTTAGGGTGCAGAGGAGTTTGTGACAGACCCCAGCACTGGAGCACCTCACAGCCCTGGCACTCAGAATTCCCAGCTACAAGGAGCTTCTTTTTGCTTTTTATTTCTGACTAATAGGAGAGCACAATCAGGTTACACTCTGTGCACACTCTGTGCATCGGTAAGGGAAACTCTGAGTTGCAGAGGTGTGCTTCCCCCAGGAAGTGTGCCGTGCACCTGAGCATCCTTCCTGTGGGGAGGAACCTGCCGGTCCCCCTCCACTCGCCCCTTGCTGGATTTAATTGAGTTTTTCTCTCATGTGAGCACGTGGTTATTAATCTACAAGTTTCAAATTAGTACTGAGTTCATGTGATGCTTGTTATTCCATTCTTGTGAAACTCAGGAGAATGTTCTCCAACACCATCCAAGTTATAACAAAGGATACAAAATCTCTCTTTTTTGACTGAATAGTATTACTTGGTATACATATAGCACAGTTTTTTTAATCCATTCATGTCTTTGCAATTGTAAATTGGGCTGCTGTAAACATTCAAGTACATATGTCCTTATGGTAGGATGACTTTTCCCTTTTGGGTACACACGTAGGAATGGATTGCAAGATCAAATGGGAAGCCTACTTTTAATTGAGGACTCCTCCCTTGAGGCTGCACTAGTTTGACTAGTTTGCAGTCCCAACAACAATGCAGGAGCGTCCCCTCCTCTCCATGTCCACGCCAGCATCTGCAGCTTTGGGGCTTTCAGATATGGGCTAGTCTCACTGGGTTAGGTGATATCTCAGGGTGGTTTTGATTTGCACTGCTCTAATGATTAGAGACAATAAGCATTTCTTCATGAGTCTGTTGACCAGTTGTCTTTCTAGCTATGAGGAATTTCTATCAGCATCACTACCTAGATCTTCGTGTAGCAGATGACGGCACACAAGATCTCACAAACGCTATATTTTTCTTGGAGATACATCTGTGAGATGTACATTCATCCAGTTTTCTCCACAAAATCCCCTGGCTCTTTAAAAAGGGTATTATGAATACAAATAGGCTTCTTTTTATTCCTTCTGGACCTACAGTTATTTTGAATTTCTCAAATCAAAGGCTGGGTTTTGTATTCAGCAGTATCACTCCTTAGACTAGAGAAGTAGCCCTGAGCCTCAGTGAAACATCTTCCCAGCAAAGCAATTCACGGGGGCTGGCTGTCCTGTGAAAGCAATTCCATCTTTTTCCAAATGACCCTTTGCTGAACTTGTCCTATAACTAGCTTCCTGAAAATGGCTGACTTTCACTGTAAGGAGGCACACACGTCATTTTCATATCAGGTGCCTGGATCAGCGTTCCTTTTATATACGTGCTTAATCTACTTTGCACAGAAGACCTACTTCAGCAATTGCTATTGGTTTGGAAGTGCCCAAGAACTGACTTTTATGACCTGAGCCATTCTGAGCTCCTTGAAGGAGAAGAGAGGGACGAGCACATTCCCCACCGTTCATCCCCGGCATGCCCTAAAATGTTCTGCATCAAATCACACATTCGCCCCAGATGTGGTGATTTTAAAGGTCGGCTCTTGAAAGCTACCATGAAAAATGGGGTTTTTACCGGCGCCCACATGAGCTGTGGGTGTCACCACTGTCTTTAGAGGTCATTTTATCTTTATCCCCACACTGCTAAAAGTATCACCCTCCCACACATCAGATCCAAAGAGTGTGCCCCTTCTCACCTATTTCTTTCCAGGCAAGGCAGAGGATGCTGGAAGGTGATTATCTGTCTAAAGACTGATGAGAAAGGCATGGTTGGCAGGGAGAGCCATTCTCGCCACTCCATTGCCCTGAGTGCTCTTCTATTGCAAGTTTTTATTAATGAAGTCATGTTTCTTCTCTAGTCCCTAACCATCACCACTGCCGTCTTCGTTCCTCACACTCGAGAGTCGACATCAACCATCTGTATGTGTAAATGGGGCTGAAAGGTATGCCTGTGAATTGGGGTCCCTGTCACACTGAGGGTCTGGAGGTAACTGAACCTCTAGATGGCATTTAAGCTCAGTCGAGCTCTGCTGTCTCCCATAATCGTCAATGCCAGTTATGGAAGCCTGCTCACTCCCGACACTGCTCCGCACCCCCCACCATGCTCACAGCGACCCTGAGAGGGGGCACCGCAGGGGTCAGAATAACAATACAGTGTGGGGGTCTGAGCTCTGCACCCCCCATTAGGCCCCCCTGAGAGGGGGCATCGCAGGGGTCAGAATAACAATACAGTGTGGGGGTCTGAGCACACCACGACTTGGTTCACGGGCCGGCTGTGCGATTTACTTGGCCTTGGGGAAGTTATTTACCTCATTCTGAGTCTTACATACCTTGTCTGTAAAATGAAAATAAAATCAATAACTGCCATTCATTAAATTCTTACTAAGTGCTGTACTAACTCCCCTATTTTATAGATGGGGAAACCAGGCTTAGGCTGAGTTACTGCCACAAACTGAGGGTGCCCCTGACCCCCAAAGTCTGCATCACCTGTACCCTGCCACAGTGTCTTCCTTCTGTTCCTCGAGGGACTGAACACGACAGGCCCCTAGAGCTGATGTGTGCATCATGTTCTTGACTTTTGAGCTTGATGTCTGCCGGGAACGACAGGGGCTTATCTAGATTTCTCGCTGCTGTCTTGCCGGGGCCGGCCCTGGGGTAGGCGCCTCCGTTTCCTTTGTGACCTAAGAAATGCAGCCCAGGACTGTCGGGCGCCAGTGAGCAGCACACACTATAAACCAGTCACGGAAGGAAGCCAGTCCTCTGAATCTTCCCCGTCAGAAGTAACCCTGCAATCAGCTCGGCTCACGAGAGCTGAGATTTAGATACATGAAGTTAGGTTAGAAATATAATAAACTGTATTTATACTAAAAAGTCACATTACAAAGCATAAATCTAAACACTATATGGTATTGCTTTAAACTACAGAAAACTACTTACATTTGATTTATTTGCATTATTGGATGGACACAAGATGAAGTTGGCAGGAGACGGTGAAAATTCACGTGGCAATAAAGAACGCTATGACGTGAAATATTTCTGCTGTCTCACGACCTGCGGTTTTGCTAACTTACTCTCTGGCTCTGGACACCACCAGAGCTCATGTGTTTGCTGCTGCCTAGAACAAGAATCCCTCTTTTCTATTTTCTGAGTCAGTAGAGAAAGGACAGGCAGGTGACCGAAAGTTGAGGATCATGAACAACAGCAGCTCATCTCTGGCCACCTGTCCCCTGTATGAGGCAATCTAAGCGCCAGAGAGGCTGGTCTTTTCAAGAAAAACTAAGAATCTGAAGGTATGTGGCATCCACTGATGTCCAAATGTGGGCAACTTTTTAAATTTTAAGCCATGGAAACTACCTAAGTGCCCATCAACTCAGGAATGGATTAATAACCTGTGGTATACGTATACCATGGAATACTATTCAGCCACAAAAAAGATAGAGACTGTACATATTTTGTATCAACCTGGATGGAGTTGAAACACAGTCTTCTTAGTAAAGTATCACAAGGTGGAAAAGCAAGTATCTCATACACTCAATACCAATAGGAAGCCAGTAGACCACCTACTGCAGGCCCACAAGAGAAAAACTCAAATCAATTCCAGGGGAAGAGGGAGATATGGGAGGGGGTAGGAGGGTGCGGAGAGAGGGGAGGAGGGATGGGGACTGGTGAGCTCCCACCTAATGGGCACAGTGTAGGGGTATATGGCAGACCTCCTGGGTGAAGGCTACAACTACAACAGGGACTTTACCTAGCAAAGGAAACATTGTAATCTAATTGTTTATACCCTCATATTAAGCTGAAACAAAAATTAAATAGCAAATTTTAAGCAAGATGCAGGCAGATATACACATAGAGAGAGACCCCTCAGACATTAGCCAGATGAGAGATACTGATCTGCAGTCCCTTCAGCAGCAGTCCCCAACCTTTTGGGCACCAGGAACTGGTTTCATGAAAGACAATTTTTCCACAGACAGGACGCAGAGCTCAGGTGGTGATGCTGTGTGGCCTGGTTCCTAACAGGCCACAGACCGATACTGGGGGGGGGAAGGTTGGGACCTCAGCTTCAAAGGGTACCATGATTTAAAAGGACTGAAATCAGCTTCTGCAACAAGACTTTTCTTCTCAAGGACAGTGATCTGTGACTCTGCTGCTCCACCTGGCCACAGCTTGCCCTCAACTCCTGAGGAGGGATTGGGCGCCCCATGCCAGGTCTCAGCACCTGCCGTTGTTTCACTGCACGGTCCTGTGCAAGTCCTTTAACTCATCTGAGTCTCCCTTCACTCACCTGTAAATGGGGATTCCTTTCCTCGCCACATTTCTATTGCGTGTCGGTTATGCGTGCCACACCGTGTGAACACCAGGACTGCATTAGGGTGATGTGAGTCTTGCCTCTCTTGAAGTGTCACTGTGAGACTCTCATGAACAAAACATGTCAAATGCAAAATAAAATATAAGATCTGTAACCTAGTGGAAATTTCCCTTCTCTCAGGCAAGAGAGAACAGTTATCTCTGTGGATGACTCATCCCATCTCAGGGCTCTGAACCTACAGGAAAATTACATTCTAGGTAGACAACTGTGGGCTTAATTATAGATCAACAGTTCCGGAGCCTCCATCTAAGGAGCTTCCCAATATGGAGCCAGTGCACTGAAATATAAGTTTCCTGAAATATTAACATCTATTCTATGTGTAAGTATATGTCACAGAAAATTAAAAATCATCTGTTTGACTGCAGAGAAAGGCATCACCTAGGAAGCCACCTTTGATGATCCCTCACGCTCCCTCTCCTATCTCTGCACTTAACAAGATGGATTTAAATCCCTGTTCACTTGTCTGTATCCATCACCAGACCAGGAGCCCTCAAAAGGAGGACCACGTACCTGCTTCCTAGCTGAGTTCCCAACCTCACACACAGCAGATGCCGAGCAAATCTTTACTAGATGAATACATGAATGAGCTACAATCGATCTTATAGATCTGGGGGGAAAGTATTTAGTAGGAATCCAGTAAGATCATCCTTTGCTAGAAAACTTAGCAAAAAATCAGAAATCAATACCCCTTTTCTTGCCCATTACAGCTTTGAACTTTTATCTTGGAAGAACTAATACTTCTTAAAGCAAAAGCAAATGGCTAAGAAAACTTTTAAAAGTTGTTTTCTTTTTTGTGAAAGAACGAAACATTTAAATGTTTCTAAGGATGTCATTGGAAAGTCCCTCCCTTTGTTTTATTGCAGAGAACTCTTGAACAGGACCCCGGTGTACAAACACGGACGGAGACCCTCCAAAACGCATCACACCCGGGGCAAACCGTGTCTTCTGGAACTCTTCCAATGCAGCTTCTTTGCATACTTGTATGTTAATGAAGCCATCTCACAGCAAACTGCAATGCCTGGCTGGAGTTCCCAGGTGCTTGAACTCATGAGGAAGAACAGCCAAGATTTGAAACCCCAAATTCATTGCTTTATTTAGTTATCAAGGGAGGGCTGCATGGGCCCATCATTCCTGATCTGCTTCAGAAGTCTAGCCAGGAATCCATCTTCCACATGCTCTCACTGGCACAAACCATGTTTTCTCATTTGTTTTCCTACCTAAGCTGTTTCCTGCAACTTGCCTTTCTTCATGTGCGCTCAGGGGAGGTGTTCTGTACATCAGGGGAGGCCTCCTCCACCTCCAGGGAGAAACTTGCTGTCTCTTAGGGGAGGCCTCATCTCTGTCACTGATGGTTAGAACACTTCACATTGCAAAGCAGCATCTACCTCCACGTAAAACCCCTTTGTAACATAAAACTGCACAGTCTGCGCTACAGAAGGGAAAGTCTGAGTTGTTGAAAGTTGAGGGAATTACCCAGGTCACAGGGAAAAGTAAAAAGTGGAAACTCTCTCCAGGGGCCCTCCCACTGATGTGGTGGCCTAGAAGTCTAAGAGCACCGCCAGCAGAAACCCACCAGCTGGCATTTTTTGAACACTTCTCGCCATGTTAAGGAGCCTCACCACACATTGTCTCATAGATTTCACAACAGCTTTACAAGCTTAGAAAGTTTCATTTTTATTTTTCTTTTTTTTGAGACAGAGTCTCACTTTGTCACCCTTGGTAGAGTGCTGTGGCATCATAGCTCACAGCAATCTCAAACTCTTGGGCTCAACTGATCCTCTTGCCTCAGCCTCCCGAGTAGCTGGGACTACAGGCACCTGCCGCAACACCTGGCTATTTTTAGAGATGAGGTCTCACTCTGGCTGAGGCTGGTCTCAAACTCCTGAACTCAAGCAATCCACCTGCCTCAGCCTCCCAGAATGCTGGGATTACAGGCATGAGCCACCGCACCCAGCCTAGATAGTTTCATTTTAAAGATGACAAAACTGGGGCACAGAGAGGTTGAGGAACTTGTGCAGGGTTACTGACCAAGAGTCCCTCCCTGATTAAACTCCCTTCAGGTTCTTCTGAGCCCTTTTTCAGCCACGCCTTGACTTTGGGCCTTCCACGTTCATCTCTCCGTTGTCCACTTTGCTAACTCAGTTCAGCCAGGATCCCCGCCCTTGGTCTCTGATCACCCTCCGTAACTGATCAGGTTTCTTATCTCCCTCTCCTCTAGATGATATCTACCATCCCAACCTGCCTTCAAGAGATCTACTAGGTCATTTTAGAGAGAATCCCTCCCCACTCCTTGCTGCTCACATTTCCTCTTGGAGATACTCGATGCACTGACCATCTCCTCCCTGACCCTGCTCCTTAGCTATAAATTCTCACTTTTCTATGTTGTATTAGGAATCAAAGCCAACCTTTCTTACCTGCTGCAGAACCCCCATTGCAGTCATTTCTACACCTACTGGACAGTCCTGAATAATGTCTGCCTTATGGTTCATTAACAAGTGCTGTGAATAATCTTCTCTTTAACATTACCCAGCCAGGAAGTGACGGAGGCTAGACACGAACCCAGGTTAACTGGACTCAGAGCCTGCCTCTGAATCACCCACTTTGGACTACACAGTGCTGCTCCCCCAGCTCAGGAAGCCCTCAGACGGCTGTACGCAGTAGGGCTCGCGCTGCTTTAGGGATTCCAGTTCCCCTCTGACTCTCCACCATTTGGGAATCCAGGAGCATGAATAATTTTACGACTGGCAAAGGTTTATGATCTTACTCAAAAAACAAACGATGAATGGGATAAATAGTGATTGGACTGGACATCAGCAGCACTCAGGAACACAGACAAAACTAATAGACATTTGAAGATTCAAGGAATGAGTATGAAAACCAACTTTTTAAAATTTCTTTTTAAAATGTCTTGAAAATTACTTTCAGGGGTGAAGTCTCGCTCTGTTGCCCAGGCTGAAGGGCAGTGGTATAATCTCAGCTCATCGCAGCCTCAAAGTCTGGGGCTCACACGATGTTCCCATCTCAAAACCAACACTTTGATGGAAAAAAAAAAAAAAATTAGTATGCACTATTTTTTTCTTCAAAAACAAAGAAGGTAAAACAAAACCCATTAGCCACAGACGATGTTCACTGAAACATCTCACAACTTAGTCCTAAACCCCATCTTTCTAGAATACTTCCACCTTGTTCATTGAGGAAGTCTCTCCTGATGGCACAAGTATAAACACATGCCTGCCTCACTGCTCATTTTCCCAAAGCCAAGACTCCCTTTTACTAAAATTTTGTTTGTCGTGGTAAAATGACTTTGCAGAGAAACCAGAAGACAATATGCCAAAAGGTTTAGAGTGGCCATTGCTGCCGTAATATTACAAATGATCTTTATTTCACTTTCCTTTCTTACCCATTTTTTAGGTTTTCTACCATGAGTATGTGTCACTTTTATAATAAGGAGGGGAAGCAAAGGTTTTTGTAAAGACTTAAGGACCTTTCAGGACAGAAGTCCCAGAGTCACCTGCACGGGCCTCCTGCTCATGGCAAAGATTTTTGTGGACACTGTAAAGAACAGATTTTCAGACCCTGAAATGAAAGACAAGACCCCTGGGGTGATTTGCTCCTCCCCACCCTACAGCATCTCTCCCTTACACATGGGCTGGAGGTAAGCCCCCCTCTCTAACGACAGCATTTCCAGGAGAACTTTCCCCAGTGTGAAATCCACCCATCAAAAATATTCCAGAAATGTCCATCCTTACAGTGACAAGCATGTAACGCTCTAAGCAAATTGCAGTATTTCTAGGAAGAGAGCAAAGAGATTGTTGATCACTGGGTGTTCCATCTCAAGCTGCGTTTCTTACTGCGCTGCGTTACTTGTGGTGGCTTATAATGGACAGTAATACATGTTACATCTACTAAATGCGTTCTGGGTTTTTATATCACAGTCCCAAAGAATAGCTTTAGAAATCCTTTTGACTCCTTTATTTGAAAACTGCATTTGTGGAATGGGGTAATTAAATTCTTATAGTTTGATATAACATTACCCTCTGCTATTCCGGCTCATAAAAAATCCCAACCATTCTCTTTCTACTTTTGCTAGAAATGGAATTATACCACAGATACTTCTGTTAATACAAGCCTAGGATTTTGAGAGCCTGCCCTATTGTAGTTAAATCAGAAAACTTCTTCTTTTGTATATCTTTATAGAAATTAAAATGACTGTGGAAATCTTCTGTGCTCAATGAATAAATCCCAGCTGAGTCTGAGAAGAAAAAGGACGTAGGGCTCAGTGTCAGGACCTTGAATCATGGGGAGAACCAAAAAACTGGGGGCTTAAAATGACTTTAAAATTATTTATCCAACCACGTAGCTCCCTTGGTACAGTTAGGATGTCTCAGGTAATGGTGGGACCAGGTGTTCTCAGACCTGGGAATAAAGTCTGTCATGGCAGATATCCCCAAAGAGGTCATCTCAGGGCTTCTCATTCAGCAATGGGTGATAAGAGATGATCCCCATTTTCAAGAAGACATTTGAGGAGCAGGTAATATAATTTGTTTCCTTGTGCCTAACATGAGCACAAGTTATGAAGTAACAAAGTCAGTGCTCAGACCCAGCTGTGCTAAGTTCGGAGTCTGCGCCACACCAGACACTGCCCATCAAACATTCCAAATAGCATCTTCACCAGGCCCTGAGGATGCTGAGAGGTCCCAGCTCCTGACTGAGGCTCTACCGCATGAATAAAATGACCTGGTATGCAGCACAGCACATGACACACATCCCCCCAATCCGAGGGAGCCCGAGCTCACTTGCTCGGGAAGCGTCACCAGCGCAGCACTATTGTGATGAGCTCCCAAACGTCCACAGCAGCAGTTCTCAACCTGTGGGTCTTGACCCCTTTATAACAATGAACATACATCCTGCATATCAGTTATTTACATTACGATTCCTAACAGTAGCAACAAAAATAATTTTATGGTTGGGGGTCACCACAACATGAGGAACTGTATTAAAGGGTCGCGGCATTAGGAGGCATTAGGAAGGTTGAGAACCACTGATCTAACGTAAGTTTATTTAGTTTGGTTGTTTTATTTCTCATCTGCAGTTATGGGATGGTTCCCTGAGGCCTGCAGGAAACAGTTACAAATGACAAAGAAAGATTTGAAGTGTATAAATATACAAGTATTCCACATTGCAAATAGATTTGTTTCTAAACATAGAGGCCGAGGCATGTCTTGTTTTTAAAATTAAAAAAAAAAAAAAACCAACTGTGGTGTTCTCATCACAATATAAATAGATGGCAAAGAGCTCAGAATGGCAAGAAACAATACCTTAAGTGAAACATACACAAATGGGTACAGCTAAACAGCCTCCGAATGGCATCAAAGTTCTCAGAGAGAGTTAGTGAGGCAGAGTAGCCTGGGAGAACACAGGGAGAAAAAGATGAAGGGAAGGCAGAGGTGAAAATGGTGAACGAAAACAAAAGTTTAAACTCAAAGGGACAGTTACAGAGTCAGGGTGCTCCTGGCACAATGCTACTACTTTTCTAGCAGACATAAAAGTGAAAGTAATGAGTTGGAATAGACATTATTAACTTTTAATTAAGTTACTCTTAGAAATAACACACAAACTGATCATCCGCCCAAACATCTCAATTAAGAATGTATAAAAGTGCCTCCCTTCCAGCCCTGTGTCAGCTTGGTATCAAATGATCCAAACAGCTGAATTAGTTCAAAGACTCTACATGGAATAAATAAGCCCAAAGCTTATTTCAGACTTTCTTCCAAGATATTAAAATGGTCATTTGTAATGTCATCCCTGTTCAGAAAGAACCAGGGCTGGGCATACACGTCTTTCAGCATCCAAAGCTTCTCCCCGCTACACCTGCCCTGTGCTGGAAAGGCAGAGACAAGAGGGACCAGGAATCAAGCTGATGTTTCCCATAGGCAAGAAAATATTAAATAGCATTTCATAAACTGAGGCTATCTTTACAATCACAATCACACTTCTAATGTGAATGATGATTTATTATATTAAGACTGATTATACTTTTTTTTTTTGAGACAGAACCTCAAGCTGTCACCCTGGGTAGAGTGCCGTGACGTCACAGCTAACAGCAACTTCCAACTGGGCTTGAGCAATTCTCTTGCTTCAGCCTCCCAAGTAGCTGGGACCACAGGCACCCGCCACAAAAGCTGGCTATTTTTTGGTTGTAGTTGTCATTGTTGTTTGACAGGCCCGGGCTGGATTTGAACCCGCCAGCTCTGGTGCATGTGGCTGGTGCCTTAGCCACTTGAGCTACAGGCATCGAGTCACTGACTGTCACTTTATTAACACTTTCAGCATGAGAAAGTTCTGGCTATACCTGGAAATGCAAACACACTTGATTTGTGGCCATGAAAAGCCCCACTCAAAGCAAACGTTTACTTACAACAAATACATTATTTGTTGTGATAAAGAAAAGTACATAGCCATATATTTTTAATTTCTTGGCACTTCTTTTCTACAAAAAAAAAAAAAAAAAATTACCAGATGATCAGGTCTCCCTTCCAAAAGATACTCTTGACTTGTATCTCATAAACTGTGCTCCTTGAACTATTAAGAGATTGGGATGCTAATATGTATCTCATACAAAGAGACTGCTACAATCATACACATTTTCTTTTGTTGTTGTTTCCCTTTGTTGCTAAGATGTTTATTTCTTATCAAACATGATCCTTAGCATTCAGCATCTAAATGTTTAGAGCTCCAGTTTCACCATCAGATATCTGACCTTTGCCTAGTTGGATACAAAACCAAGTGATGGGCACAGTTTATTCTCACTTTGTGTGTGTTCTTTTCTTTCTTTTTTTAGACAAAGTCTCACTATGTCGCCCTCTGTACAGTACTGTGGCGTCACAACTCACAGCAACCTGAAACTCTTAGGCTTAAGCGATTTTCTTGCCTCAGTCTCCCAAATGGGTGGGACTATAGGCGCCTGCCACAACACCTGGCTTTTTTTGTAGTTGTTGTTTGGCAGGCCTGGGCGGGGTTCAAACCCGCCAGCCCCAGTGCATGTGGCCGGCACCCTAACCACTCAGCTACAAGCACCGAGCCTGTGTCTCCCTCTCCTTCCCCTTCCCTTTCCCTCTCTCTCTCTCCCCGCCCAATCAGTGACAGCTGTAATTTTACTTATAACTCTAGGCACTGGCCACCCTTCCTTTCTTGGCTGGAGTATAAACAGACACACCTCTTTGAATAACAATTATCTTTTTTAATATTATGTTTGACTGACAAATCATAGTTATGATATTCTTATACAATATGATGTGATTAAATCAAGCTAATTAACATGTACATCATGTCACTTACCAATCATTTTTTTATGTTACGACATTTAAAAATTAGTCCCTTAGTTATTTTGAAATATATAATATATTACTATTATCCATAGTCATTCTTCTTTGCAATAAATCTCAAAACCTTTGCCAACTTATGGAAGAAGCCCAAGTGCCCATCGACCCATGAATGGATTAATAAATTGTGGTATATGTACACCATGGAATATTACACAGCCTTAAAAAAGATGGAGATTTTACCTCTTTTATGTTTACATAGATGAAGCTGGAACATATTCTTCTTAGTAAAGTATCTCAAGAATGCAAGAAAAAGTATCCAATGTTCTCAGTACTATTATGAAACCAATTTATAATCACCCACACTTTCATATGAAAGAGAAAACACAACTATAGCCCAGGATGAAGGAGGGAAGAGGAAGGGAGAGGAAGGTTGGATGGAGGGAGGGTAAATGCTGGGACCACACCTTTGGTGCATACTGCAAGGGTGCATGTCACATCTATTAAGTGGACAGTATAAATGTCTTAACAATAATTAGGTAAGTGAGGTGAAGGCTATGTTAGCCTGTTTGATGTAAGGATTCCAAATCGTATATAAAATGAGCACATTGTGCCCCATAAATACATTAATGTATACATGATTTATGTATTTATGCCTTAATAAAAATAAAGAAGGGGAAAAAATATCTCAAAACCTAGTCATCTACCTAGCTGGAATTTTGTATCCTTTCATCACTTTTTTCCATTTTAACCTTTCCAAATGGAGCTTCACCCTATAAAACAATGTCAAACATTTTGCTAATCTTTTTTCCCTTAAAAAACAAAAACAAGCTACTATTAAATTAACAACACGTTTTGTAACCAATGCCATCTTGGAATAGAGGGAGTATGTTAAGTTTGGGAAAATAACTGTTATCACTTTTGGAGAACCACCCTGCATTAACCCAGGGTTTTCCAGATAGATTTGCTCAGAACTCATAAAACCATTTCATGAGACTGACAACCTGGGAACATGTTCTGGGAGAGGCTGCCTATCCCTCCTTTCCCTAGGCCAAGGTTCTCATCTCATTGGCATGACCAAGGCCTAATGACAGAATCCCTTCCCTTCCACCAGAAAGTGAAGGTAAACACGCTGCAGGGTCAATGGGACTAAATGGATGACCTGAAACTCTCTATGGAGGGAAAATTCCAACCAGGCCAGGGGCCTATTTATTTTGCTTGGCAAGCATCTGTGGCGTATTCCCACTGATTGCTTTCTCCTGCAGATGACACACGGCTCTGTCTGTTCTGAATGCCTTTATGATGTGAGAAATGAACAGACTGAATTGAAGCAATCTGCATGATAGGATGGGCTGCGCCACTGATGAAAGATGCCCCTTCACATTTTCTAACATTTGAGGGAACGGAAAATCAATATATTTCTGGGACTAGTTCTTAAGTTTACCTGATCAGTAAATTTCTGTTTGTGCATTCCTATAAAGATGAATAATATAAGTCATATGAGAAAAAAGCACATGGAAGAACAGTGTGAGAGCTGACACATGGAATGGGACCAATGGCATGGTCCTTGGGCTTTGAATAAGTCATAAATTAACTCACTCACAATGCATGATATTTATCTGGTCATGTCCTCTCAATCCAGTTTTCAGAAAAGTATCCAAGACCGGGTGTGGTGACTCACGCCTGTAATCCCAACACTCTGGGAGGCTGAAACAGGTGGATTGCCTGAGCTCAGGAGTTCAAGACCAGCCTGAGCAAGAGCAAGACCCCATCTCTACTAAAAATAGAACTAAAACTAGCTACTCAGGAGACTGAGACAGGAGAATTGCTTGAGCCCAAGAGTTTGAGGTTGCTATGACTAGGATGCCAGGGCACTCTAACCTGAAGAACAGGGTGAGACTCAGTCTCAAAATAAAAATAAATATCCAAAATATGGAAATAAGGATGAAAGATTCCTATGTGCCTTTTGAAAGACATATTAGAGTAGTCACAGGCCCACATGTCTGAACTATCACCTGTGTCTCCTGCCACCGAAGGGTTGGCCTTCACCCAGCAGCACAGACACCACCTAGAAACTCCCAGAAAGGCTGCAGCTCAGGCTCCCTCAGATCCTCTATTAGAATCTGCATTTAACAAAGTCCCGGGTTATTTTATACACATCACCGTTGGAAAATCACTTGTCTGCAGGATCCCATCTTTGTCCGATGTTAACTTGTGAAGACTAAAAGATTGCAAACTAGTTTTGTTCACCAGACATGCAAATAATTTTTGCCTAGTATAAAAGATAAGTTCAAGGTTATAGTTTATTGCCCTGTAGATCCAAAATTGTTTTTATATCTCATTTCCGGATTCTTTCTGTCAGTGGCTACATATTCTTTGCCCCTCACATTCTTCTTTGAACCAGATGCACCATTTTGCTTTTCCCTCATCAATGAGTGAAATACATATTTGACACATGCTCAGTGCATATGTATGAAAGTCACATTTGTAACATGTTTAAAGTTATATTTCAAAACCAATCAACTGCAATCAGATCTCTACTGAACACTCATCTTTTCTCAGGAAAAACATTCTATTGTCTAGAAAACAGTAATTGGGAATGTACAAGGTGATATAAAGATCAATCTAGCTGTGGGATTGGCCTTAAGGATGGTATAGTGAGTCTAAAGTAAAACCACAACCAGGCAAAATGGCTGACTCCTATAACCCCAGAACTTTAGGAGGTTGAGGCAGGAGGATCCCTTGAAGTCAGGAGCTTGAGGCAGAAAAACAGTGTGAGACACTAACACTACAGAAAAATAAACACAAGAAACCTTGGCTGAGCAGAGTGACACACAGCTGCAGGCCCAGCTGCTCGGCAGGCTGAGTTGGGACGATCACCTAAACCTGAGTATTTGAGGTTACAGTGA
Source organism: Nycticebus coucang (assembly GCF_027406575.1). Taxonomy (NCBI): domain Eukaryota; kingdom Metazoa; phylum Chordata; class Mammalia; order Primates; family Lorisidae; genus Nycticebus; species Nycticebus coucang. The sequence continues at coordinate 50,717,513 of NC_069782.1, forward strand.
GCAATAATTGGACCACTGCACTCCAGCCCGGGTGGCAGAGGGGGGAGACCCTGGCTCTAAAAAATACATTAAGTAAAATCTAACTTCAGATACAAGGACTGGGAGCTGAGAATCTATAATTCTGTTTGAACCTACAGACACAATTTGTAGCCAAAGAACCTTTGGTTTTATTTTAATTTTTTAATTTGAAGGCCTTTGGGTATATTTTAATATATTTTCCAGTTCCCTGTACACTCTAATACTCCTGATACGCATATCAGACTGTTTCACACATTTGCTACCTACCTGGCCACTGAAGGAATTTAAGTTTACAACACCTACTTTAGCCAGCACGACAAGGGAAAATGGCTGGTCTCAAAATTATACACACTCTAAGCAGCTCTTACTGAGAACAGTTTTACATATCTATCACGCACAGACCCTGGACAGCTCTGGTGAGTATGAAGAGAGTACAGTCTCCATAACCAGTGCCTCATTCACTACCCACCAGAGGGCAAATTATTTCCATGGATAACAACACATTGGTAATACACTTTCCCAGCTTTGTCATCAATTTCTTCTGATACAAAAAAGTGTCATTTAAATGGTTCTCAAGACATAGAAACCATTGCCCACATCAAACAGCAGAGATAGCTTCATTCTCAAAACTGAGCATTATTAAAATGTCCAAATAACTATCATGCAGAAATATAACAAGGAGATATAGCAGCTACAGGCAATAACGCCGGGCACCTCCGAAAATCAAACCCAGAAGTTCAAAAGCTGCTTTGGACAAAACAGAATTAGCTGGCACCAGTCAGTGCTGGGGAGGCTGTTTTCTTCCTTAGATGTGTCCACAGTACATCACCGAAAGTTAATGAGTGTCTGCCTTCCCCAGGCATGACTCTTTTTCATAAGTGCTTAAATTCACTAAATGAAGAAAAACAGGCTCTATTTAAACAGAGTCATTAATAATATAAATCTCACCTGGAGTAAAAGAATAATAAGGCCTGTCTCATTTTTCTGCCTAAATAGTGATTCCCACGGCTTCCATTTCTCCTGACTATGGATTTTTCTCCTTTCGTTCTCTCATCTCTCATTTCCTTCTAGTGCTTCTTCAAAAGGACTTAATGCAACTGACTTTGAGAAAATCAGCTAATAACACCTTCATTTGTCACCTGGCCTATCTAGCCACCGCTACTCACCCCTGCAACCACAAGACTTTGTATCCCTGAACCCTTAATCTCTTAGCTTTTGCAAGTAGGTCATTAAATTTGCCTTCTCGCTTCATATATGCCTGAGAGTCATTAATATGTATGTTATCCAACAGGTTGTTTATTCCAGGGTTGACTTTGAAATTGCCTGGTTGGAATCTGACTATGTTTTCTTTCAAGAGCAGCTGCTGGCAATTTTCTATGTGCCTTTGTTTTTAACAAAGGGGTGGGATGTGGTTCTAGAAGTCAACGGCAGTTCTAGTATTTCAGTAAAGATCTCCCTCATCTCCTCATTCCCCTGCACATCGCAAAGAAAAATTTTGCCGAATTTCTCTTTGGTTCTGTAGAACCCTATTTAAAAGTCCTGGCAGTCTACAGAATTGAAGAATTGTAACTGAGAGGCTTGTGGGGGACAGAAAATCACCGGTAGATGGGGTGAGGCTCAGGCAATATCAAGAAAAGAAAAATTAGGGGTGGTGCCTGTGGCTCAGAGGAGTAGGCGCCAGCCCCATATGCCAGAGGTGGCGGGTTCAAACCCAGCCCCGCCCAAAAACTACAAAAAAAAACAAAAGAAAAGAAAAGAAAAATTAGTAAATCAAGCAAAACTATGGAGAGACACACACATACCCCAAATTCTCCACTGATTTGAAAGAGAGTCCAAATCTTTTTCATTAAAATCCTTTGCAAGTTTACACTCTGGTTTTCTTTTTCTTTTTATTTTTTTATTTTATTTTATTTTATTTTTATTGTTGGGGATTCATTGAGGGTACAATAACCCAGTTACACTGATTGCAATTGTTAGGTAAAGTCCCTCTTGCAATCATGTCTTGCCCCCATAAAGTGTGACACACACTAAGGCCTCACCCCCCTCCCTCCATCCCTCTTTCTGCTTCCCCCCCATAACCTTAATTGTCATTAATTGTCCTCATATCAAGATTGAGTACATAGGATTCATGCTTCTCCATTCTTGTGATGCTTTACTAAGAATAATGTCTTCCACTTCCATCCAGGTTAATACGAAGGATGTAAAGTCTCCATTTTTTTTAATGGCTGAATAGTATTCCATGGTATACATATACCACAGCTTGTTAATCCATTCCTGGGTTGGTGGGCATTTAGGCTGTTTCCACATTTTGGCGATTGTAAATCGAGCTGCAATAAACAGTCTAGTACAAGTGTCCTTATGATAAAAGGATTTTTTTCCTTCTGGGTAGATGCCCAGTAATGGGATTGCAGGATCGAATGGGAGGTCTAGGTTGAGTGCTTTGAGGTTTCTCCATACTTGTTTCAGGATATAAAATCAATGTCCACAAGTCAGTAGCCTTTGTATACACCAATAACAGTCAAGATGAGAAGCTAATTAAAGACACAACTCCCTTCACCATAGTTTCAAAGAAAATGAAATACCTAGGAATATACCTAACGAAGGAGGTTAAGGACCTCTATAAAGAAAACTATGAACTCCTCAGAAAGGAAATAGCAGAGGATATTAACAAATGGAAGAACATACCATGCTCATGGATGGGAAGAATCAACATTGTTAAAATGTCTATACTTCCCAAAGCAATCTACCTATTCAATGCCATTCCTATCAAAATACCAACACCGTACTTTCAAGATTTGGAGAAAATGATTCTGTGTTTTGTATGGAACCGGAAAAAACCCCATATAGCTAAGGCAGTTCTTAGTAACAAAAATAAAGCTGGGGGCATCAGCATACCAGATTTTAGTCTGTACTACAAAGCCATAGTGCTCAAGACAGCATGGTACTGGCACAAAAACAGAGACATAGACACTTGGAATCGAATTGAACACCAAGAAATGAAACTAACATCTTACAACCACCTAATCTTCGATAAACCAAACAAGAACTTACCTTGGGGGAAAAGACTCCCTATTCAATAAATGGTGTTGGGAGAACTGGATGTCTACATGTAAAAGACTGAAACTGGACCCACACCTTTCCCCACTCACAAAAATTGACTCAAGATGGATAAAGGACTTAAATTTAAGGCATGAAACAATAAAAATCCTCAAAGAAAGCATAGGAAAAACACTGGAAGATATTGGCCTGGGGGAAGACTTCATGAAGAAGACTGCCATGGCAATTGCAACAACAACAAAAGTAAACAAATGGGACTTCATTAAACTGAAAAGCTTCTGTACAGCTAAGGAGACAATAACCAAAGCAAAGAGACAACCTACACAATGGGAAAGGATATTTGCATATTTTCAATGAGACAAAAGCTTGATAACTAGGATCTATAGAGAACTCAAATTAATCCACATGAAAAAAGCCAACAATCCCGTATATCAATGGGCAAGAGACATGAATAGAACTTTCTCTAAAGACGACAGACGAATGGCTAACAAACACATGAAAAAATGTTCATCATCTCTATATATTAGAGAAATGCAAATCAAAACATCCCTGAGATATCATCTAACCCCAGTGAGAATGGCCCACATCACAAAATCTCAAAACTGCAGATGCTGGCGTGGATGTGGAGAGAAGGGAACACTTTTACACTGCTGGTGGGACTGCAAACTAGTACAACCTTTCTGGTTTTCTTTTTAAACATCAAAGCCCCTGCAGGATTACAGGCAGGTCAGCCTCCTCCCTCACCTGTCCCCTCTATAGGGAAGACCCCCTCTTCTGGCTGCTCCCTCCCCCAGTGCTGAATCCCAGCTTTGAACTCAAAACTCACACATACTGGGAAGGTTCATCTATACCCACATATCCTACATATCTGCTCATGTACATACATAAAAAACAGTTGTAACTAGGTTTTCCATACTTTTGTGCACTAGACTGTGAAGCAAATACTACCCATTTCTCCCACACCGATATCAAAGTGCCTAGAATCCTTCAGCCACTTAAGAATGTCTGTGAGCTTGAATTGGCTTTTACAGAAAAGCAGATACATTCTGGGGGCAGGGAGTTGGGGACAGTTCAAAAGGAGGGGAGAAACAGAAAGAGGGAAAACTTGAATAATGACCTAGTGATTTCTGTGGAATAGAAGTGTCTTCAGCTGCTGAGCTAAGGCAATCCAAGGTCAAGGTAGTGGAACCATGTTAATGAATCTAAGTTCCTAAAGAAAACTCACTCCTCCTGGGAACTTGCTGGCCCTAGTAAACCAGGCTTCAAGGCACAAGTATTAGTTTTTTCTTGAAAGTATGAAATTAGGAACAAACAATAATGGCTCCCCAAAGATGTCCATGCCTTACTCCCCAGAACCTGTGAATAGTATTTCTGCAGGCAGGGGTGTCTAACGTTTCTTTTCTCCCACACATTGAAAAAAAGAAGAGTTATCTTGGGCAACATAGTAAATATGCAAACACTAACAAAAGCTGATGAGCCAAAAAAAAAAAAGAAAAGAAAAGAAAAGAAAATGTCTGTGCCTAATGTTCATGATATCCAACACCACAGATAAGCAAAATAAGCCTCAAATAATCTGCATACAGCCCACAGGCCAAAGGTTGGACACCCCTGGTAAATCTTACAAAGAGAAGAGTAGCCTGACTTATTCAGGTGGGACCAAGCTAATGACACAAACCTTTAGAAGTGAAGGATCTTTCCCAGTCTTAGTCATTGAGAGAGAACTGTGACAACAGAACAAAGGCAGAGATATTCCACCTTGCTGGTTTCAAAGATGGAGAGATGGAACCCCAGGCCAAGGAATGTGGACAGCCTTCAGAAGGCAGAAATAGCAGTGAACCAGATTCTCCCCCAGAGCCTCCACAGAGATAAAAGCCCTGCCAAGCAAGAGTCGCTTCTTGTTCCAACTGAAACTGTTCCTGTATTCCCCCCTTTCCCTCTTCTCCGCTTGGCTAACTTTTTCTCATCTTTTGAGATTCAGTACAAACTTTCTTTTATCTGAAAGAAATCTTAGCTTTATTTATACAAGCTTCTAAGAAGTGAGGACTGTCATATTCCCTGTAAACGTAACTGGAATGATGGAGTGAAGGAATCATAATTTGATGGAGTGCAAAAATAAAGAACAAAACTGTTTTATTGTCACTTCTTGAAAAAAAGAAAAAAGGAAGGATTGGGAGCCCTCACTAAGATTTGCCCACATTCACATCCGTAAATTCCAACCTACTCCTTCCCTTCCTCTGTTAGGACCCAAGAGTGTGTGCACATGTGCACGTTCCTTCACACACACTCACATGCACATTCATACACACACACACACACGCACACAGACACACACACACAGACACATGCACATGTGCACGTTCCTTCACACACACTCACATGCACATTCATACACACACACAGACACACAGACACATGCACATGTGCACGTTCCTTCACACACACTCACATGCACATTCATACACACACACACAGACACACAGACACATGCACATGTGCACGTTCCTTCACACACACTCACATGCACATTCATACACACACGCACAGACACACACATATGCACATGTGAACGTTCCTTCACACACACTCACATGCACATTCATACACAAACGCACACACACAGACACGCAAACACATGCACATGTGCACGTTCCTTCACACATACTCACACACACTTTCATACACACACTCACACAGACACATGCACATGTGCACGTTCCTTCACACACACTCACATGCACATTCATACACACGTGCACACAGACACACACACACATGCACATGTGCACGTTCCTTCACACGCGCTCACATGCACATTCATACACACACGCAGACACACATGCACACAGACACGCAGACACATGCACATGTGCACGTTCCTTCACACACACACACATACACATTCATACACACACTCACACAGACACGCACACACACACATGCACATTCAGACACGCACACACACACATATGCACATGTGCACGTTCCTTCACACACACTCACATGCATTCATACACACACACATATGCACACAGACACAAACACACATATACACACACGTGCACATTCCTTCACACACTCATACACATGCACATGCACATATGTACACACACATACAGACACACCCAAGTCAGCGCCGCAGAAAGCCTGGCAGTGAAATCCCAGCTTGGGGCTGTTCCTAGCCAGATAAGTAAGAAATATATCTTACTCCCTGGTCAAGAGTATAAGCCATACAGCAGTGATTTTCAACTGGTGTGCCAAGAAAATTTCTAAAGATAATTAATTAAACTATTTTTAAAAGAAGTTCAAAGCACAGTAAGTCTATTTTTTTTTACTCAACATAATTTTAATGTGCCACGGAAGTTTAATTGCAGGTTCAAGTGTGCCGTGAGATAAAAATGGTTGAAAAACTCTGCTGCAGAGACTCAAAGACTGAATCTCAAACAATCTCAAAGGAATTTCACAAGGCTCAGAAAAGTTTCCAAAACAAGGCATCAGAACCAGAGCCAAGGCTGAGACATAAATAGCAGGCCCCACGATGTGGCAGTTTTAAAATACGTCCACAAATGCTTCGACACATTTTCTCCCAAAAGATAGAAGCACATTCCCCCTGAGTGTGGGTTGGCCTGCATGGGTCTTCTCTAATGAGTAGAAGATGGGCCAGGCGACCAGCAGTGGACGGAGTCACAGGAGGCCCCACAACATCCTCCCTGCTCTCAGTCACCCCCTCCCCACCCTGCCGGTCTCTCCCTGGTCACTTGCTGGTGACTGGTGACCATGCCATAAAGACTCTCAGACAGCCTGTGGACATGCCCACGTGGTGAGGCACGGGGGCCTCCTGACAACAGCCGGGGGAGCAAGCTGCCCCAGAAGGAGGCTCCCAAACCCTCAGACAACTGCAGGCCCCACCAGCATCCCCACTGCCACCTAACAGGCGTCCCTGAGCCACATGCACTTGGTAAGCTCCTCTCACATTTTCACACAGCAACTCAGATAATAAATATTGGTTGTTTACGCCACTAAGCTTTGAGGTAATTTCAAAGCTGATAATTTCTTATATACTGATACATAGCAATGCGCATGAGATACAATCCCTATAACAGAGGTCACAAACTAGAAGATCCAAGTTCAGTCTACAAATACATTTCTTCAGCTTATAATGGGGGGATTCCTTTTTTTTTTTTTTGTAGAGACAGAGTCTCACTTTATGGAGTGCCGTGGCCTCACACAGCTCACAGCAACCTCCAACTCCTGGGCTTAAGCGCTTCTCTTGCCTCAGCCTCCCGAGTAGCTGGGACTACAGGCGCCCATCACAATGCCCAGCTATTTTTTGGTTGCAGTTTGGCCGGGGCCGGGTCTGAACCCGCCACCCTCCATATATGGGGCCGGCGCCTTACCGACTGAGCCACAGGCACCGCCCGGCGGTGGGGGAGGGATTCCTTTTTAATGAGCCAAAACTTCAAATTCATTCTATTTCATTTAGTGATCCAATCTGTATAAAGCAAAGTACACAAACGTGTACCCCCTAATATATGTATTTTTTTTTTTCTTTTTTTTGGCAGTTTTTGGCTGGGGCTGAGTTTGAACCCACCACCTCCAGCATATGGGACCCAGTGCCCTACACCTTTGAGCCACAGGCACCACCCCACTAATATTTTGAAACAAACAACAACAAAAAAAAAAAAAAAACAAGAAAAATAAACAAATTAATTTAGAAATATACCATGTAGCTAACCAGATTTTCTCAAAAATTGGGGCGATCTGGCAAAACAAAGCCCTGCATCCCATCTGGCAAAGCTTAGCAAGAGCTGGAACCTCATCTGGCCACACGCACATGTCCCCACACCCACGATGGGGTCACTGCCACTCAGGCAGCTTGAAGTATGTCTTTCAGTAGAGAAACACTTCTCAGTTCCCACATCTCCACCAAAAATAAGAAGGAAATAAAAGATATGCTGAAAGAGCTGTGTGTTTTAAGAAATCTAAGAGAAGGATATTCCTACACATCCAACAAACCATTGATGTGTATTTGTGGCAAACGCACACGCGGTACAGTTTAAGATCCATTTTCGTTCTTTCCCTGGCGGTTTTGCTCATTATGCTGACTGACTTGTCTCGGTAGGTGAGTTTGCTAAACTTGCTCTTTCTTTTCCTGCACTTTTTGAGATGGGGTACAGTAAGGCATGCCAGATCAGGTGGTAGCAGCAATTACACGTTTCCTCTCACACTGCTTGTTTTCGGAAGAACCAGAGTTTTGAGAAGAAGAAAACAGCATCTATTAAGTTTGGGACAGGGTGAGGGGAAGTTGCACTTAGAATAATTGTTGAGCATGAGTTTCTTATTGCTGGCCCAAGTTATATCTGACCATAACCATATAGATGAATGAAAGAGCTAATCCCAGGTACAAGCCCCACTTTAACATAAATGTAAAAACTAGTCGTAATATGTCTGAGGGAGTCAGCAAACTACAACACACATCTGGGCCACCACCAGCTTCTATAAATACAGTTTTATTGGAACATAGCCATGCTCAGAAGGCTGGTTTTGAACCATGGGGCTAAGCTGAGTAATTGTGAAAAAGACCTTATGACACACAAACCTAATGTATTTACTATCTAGCCCTTTATATCTAGCTGACATCTTTACAAAAAAGAATAAAACACAAATATCTCAGTGGTCAAGAAGCCAAGAACTCACTGTGCTTCAAAAGAACACAGCATAAAAAGGGGTAAAAATCACCATGTTCTGTCCAGAACACTTGCCTATAATTCACAGCAAGTAACTCTGAAGCTTCTTACCTTACAAATGGACACGAATAGAACACTGTTTAAGTCACAAAGAACTCACTGTGGCCAATTTCTGAACATCTTCATCGGATGCTCCCAGGGATGCCAGACCTATTTCTTGTGAAAATTGAGCAAACTTGGGATCTGCAAGCAGCGGCACATGTCCCAAGAGTTCATGGCATGTGTCTCTGACAAAAACAGAAAAAATCACAGAGGCGTGTTATTCAAGAAGCTTTAAACTACCACTTGCAGAACAAACCTTAAAATCCTAAATGTAAAAGTGTTACTATAATTAGTTACCATGTTTTATCAATTCTAAGACATTTAATCATACTCTAACATCTCTGAAATCCAGATGTATATTATAACCAGTAGCATCTTAAATTACATGATGCATGATATTTTAATAAAATAATAGCACTATTATTCTTAAGTGCTTACTATATGCCAAGGATGTAGTATATGTGTTTCATTACATACATTATGTCTCTTAATTCTCTAAACAAGCTTAAAAAATTAGAGTAACTTATAATTGCAAGAACTTACAGATCAGAGGTTGGAAAATTCTAGCAATGGTCCAAATCTGGTCCTCTGTCTGTTTTTGTAAATAAAGTTTTACTGGGACACAGCCTGTGGACACTTTTGACTATAACTGCAGAGTTGAATAGTTATGACTGAGGTCCTATCCACTGCAGGGCCTAAAATAATTGCTAGCTGGCCTTTCACAGAAAAAGTTAGTTGATTTACTATAGATCAGTGGTTCTCAACCTTCCTAATGCCACAACCCTTTAATACAGTTCCTGTGGGTTGCGACCCACAGGTTGAGAACAGCTGCTATAGTGATGAAACCAAAATTAGAATTCAGTTTGTCATGATTTTTAAACTCTTGCACTTTTTTTTTTTTTTTTTCCAGTTTTTGGCTGGAGCTGGGTTTGAACCCGCCACCTCCAGCATATGCGGCCAACACCGTACTCCTTTGTGCCACAGGTGCTGTCCTAAACTCTTTCCTTAATGCTTAAGTTGTACTTCAACCCTGTTGCACTTTGCCAGTGGAAAACAGCAGAGTATCATATTGTCTTTATCAACGTGGCTTTTCCCATAGACATTTATCTGCTCTAACACAGCAACTCCCTTGAGACAGCGCATGGGCATAATCTCCCAGTTGTCTGCTTTGGTTAGCCTCAACTAAGTAATAATAGAAACTTGGGACCACTCTCCTTTGCTTGAGATTTCATTTGGAGCCAAATAAGTGGGCAAAAGACAGGTGTGCATCACAATGAGGCAACACAGGTGCCTTCCTGCGTCACTGAGTGATGAACTGTTCCATGACACCAAGCCTGTAATGGAACGAACTCCCCTGTGACTCTCTGGGAATGGACTGAGATACAGCTTATTTTTCAAGAAAAAACTAATTAGCCAGGTAGTAATTGGTAGATGTCTTCTGATTTCACCTACACTCTTCTGAAGTTCATCACTTCAAATAGGTGCCATAATCTAAATGCCAGGTGCTGTGACCACTATGACAAGTATAAAGTAAGTTAGAGGGTCTTATGGTTGAAGCACATAAATGATGGTCGAGGGCTCAAGGTCAAAGCCCACATAACAGATGATGTCACTGAATCTAAACACTTGTTCCCACAACTCAAACCACATCCCATCCTGGGCCAGCCACCTCCTAGACACGTCAGGTTGAAAGTAAGAATGTGTGAACAAAGCACTAGAGAAATTCCAAATCCATAGTAGCTTCCTTTTTTGCACAAAAACTGAATTTGTAAAAATAAAAAAGAAAGAAAGAAAGGAAAAGAAAAAGAGAGAGAAAGAGAAGGATAAAAGAGAAGAGAGAAAGGAAGGGAGAGAGGGAGGGAGGGAAAGAAAGAATATACTGAACTCCTGCTGTATACTTGGTACTGTACTAAATGTTTTCATACCACATTAGTAATTTGATCTTCCCTTACAAGGGAGCTTTATCATTCAAATTCAATAAATAAGGAAACCAAAATTCAGCACAATTAAGAATCTTGTCCAAGATCACACTTTATAGAAGAGATGGAAAAAAGATTTGACTCTTATACGACTTTCAGCTCCCTCTTTTAATTTGTGGGTATAGTGTGAACAGGAAAGGGGAGAGGGTGCCTGGCTTAAGCTATAGGAAAGGAGTTTAACCAAGTTGGTTAGCACAAGTCAAAACGTACTCAGTATATCCTAAGTCTCTTTTCCTGCCTTTCAGTGGTTCTCAACCTTCCAAATCACTTGAGAAGCTTTTTTTAAAATGTCACATCACGTGGCTAGGCTCAACCTACAAAAAATGCAGTCAGGCTCTCTGAGATGAATCTGAGCATTTTTTTAAGCCCTCTGGGTATTTACAAGACACAGCCCAAGTTGAGACCCACTGGCATAGCTGGTGACTCTAGAAGCTCTCTCTCCCAGAAGGCTTCAAGCAACCAGCACGTAAACTAAAACTGAATGTGATTATGTCATTTTGAGCCACCTAAGTTTAATTTCACTAAAATGTTATCATGATACTGGAGAATAATGAAAGTCGCTAACCAAAAGGTAAACAGTAACAAATTGTTCTCCACAGACATTTGCTTCAGGCCCATCCATCCGGTCTGCAGCAGGCACCCTATTAGACTCACTCTGGTGATCAATTTTTCAAAAGATGATGTAGTTTGCACCTAAGTTAGAACAGAGATCACGTGGCCCCTACCTGGAAAAATCCAGATACTCCCACTGTAGCCATAATTCCACATTAGAACAGACGTCAATCTCCAGGAAGTCCTGAGGATGGTAAGTATTCGCTCTCGACAAGAATAAACAAAGTGAGCAGAAACTGAAATCACAGTTGTTGCACGTGCTCACTGTGAGCAAGGTGGTTCACAGGGCAAGAAGGAAACCGAGCTGCAGCCAGTTGTGGCTACAGCAGTGTTACGCTGTTGGCTCCATGCTAGATTCCCTTTGGAGCTTGCTAAATGCTTAAAGGCAGCTGATGCAGAAGAAAGTCTCTACCTCCCTAGATACTGAGTCCAAAAGCTTATTGGGAGAAGGTAAAGTGAAAAGTTGGCAGTTAAAAAGGAAAAAAGAGGGGAAATACTAGAAACCCAAAGACACAGGGAGTCAATTCTCCGTGGTAGAAAAGGAGCCGTCACCTGACTTTCAAATTAGTGTGTCATTGTCAAAAACCTGTAAATCACTCACCAACTTAAGAACCTTTAATAGCATTACAATGACAAAAGTAATCTAACTATGCATAGAATAGGATTTTTAAAATATACATTTGTACGAAAAATGTCATACAATACAGAAATGTAAGTCACATTGTTTCATTAAGAATCAAACCTTTTTTTTTTTTTGTAGAGACAGAGTCTCACCTTATCGCCCTCGGTAGAGTGCCGTGGCCTCACACAGCTCACAGCACCCTCCAAATCCTTGGGCTTAGGCGATTCTCTTGCCTCAGCCTCCTGAGTAGCTGGGACTATAGGTGCCCGCCACAACCTTGAAGCAAGACGTCTAACAGAATTATTAGTGGAAACTTCGGGATACCCTTGACTCTGCTGTGGGGAGAAATGACCACGTTGCATTTCTCTAATTTGTGGCCTTCCCTTCTCTCAGCTCCATCTCCACACAGAGACGGGGGAGGGGGGGAATTCTCAAGGTTCATAAACAAAGTGTGGGTGCGGTCTGCACAATAACCTCACTTCTCCTGGGACCAAGGCTCTAAGCATCTCTATTTCAAGACCAGGAACAAGGTTACCATTTTTTATGTCCTCTGTGGAATAGTCCCAGAAATAAGCACTCCCCTGTTCTCCAGCCCATAATCTTTGGCTGAGGCACCTGTTGACAGAGGAAACTGACAGACCTAGAAACTCTTCAACCAAAGAGCAAAGAAAGGTTTTTAATGTTACTAATACAAGCAATTCATTAACTTTTAAATGTTTACATTTTTTTTCTGATTTCTTTGGGCAGGAAAATGGTTTCTGGTTTGCTTTTGCTTTAATGTCAGATTGATATGAGGGGACCAATGATTAGGTTACATTGTTTTCACTTCCAAGGTAAAAGTTCAACTTGTAGTTGAACCCTTCACCCCGGGGGCATGCTATGTATTTTTCTTTAGTTTCTCTGAGACCAGAAGACTTACAATCTGAGTTGACCACTGCCCTTTGGGGTTGGGAAGAGCTTCCAGGTTCCAAGCTATGAGGAATCCAAGGGAAAATGCAGACTACAAAGTCCTCTGTCCAACCTCTCAGTTTTAAGGGCTGTTGGGCTGAAATGATGCTATTAAACCCTATTTTACAAAATGAAAACACCACTGCTGCTGTACCCTGCATGTGAAGTGGTTTGAGATCCCTACCCTGGTTGAGTCATCCACACTTGACCCCTTGAGTTGATTATGAACAGGTTTTCAATGTGAGTCTACAACTATCGCCTTATCTCACCAGATCTCTCTTAAAAGAGTCAATTATTTCTAGCCATGCATTGTGGCAGGCACCTGTAGTCCCAGCTACTGGGAGGCTGAGGCAAAAGAATCACTTAACCCCAAGAGTTTGAGGTTGTGGTGAGCTGTGACACTATGGCACTCTACCAAGGGGGACATAGCAAGACTTTGTCTCTGGGAAAAAAAAAAAAAAAAAAGATTCAATTATTTGGCCATAATTGCCCCTGTCAGTACATGTCACCTTCAGTCTCCGTATCAGCAAACTTTTCTCTTTTTAACTCCCATCATGCTTTGATGCATTTTCTCCTGAATAATGCTTTTCAGAGCCCTTTTCACAAAAGCTCTCCGTTCACTGTAAATGTAAGACCTTTTGAAACTGTTAACACTGTAAACATGTCTCCTTTAAAAAAAAAAAAAAAAAAAAAAGCAAGAGCCGAGACCAGACACTAAACTTTTGCTGCTCTGAATTGGAATCTTCTCTGATAAACCTTGTTGGGGGGATTCTAGAGCCTGGGCAAATGTCTCCAGGGAATTCTTAAATCATTCTAAGAAAGTAGCAATCATTTTGCTGCAGGAAAATAAGGGTCCTGGTTGTTAAGTTCAAATTCAAAACGGGCCTGGCATCTCTCTCCTCTTATCAGTTTTCAAAGCTGACTCCCTTTGCTACATGTTGAACAACTCCTTTTTATTTTCTCTGTAAATTAAAGCCTTTAAAAGGCATTGAGTGAGCATCCAACATTTGCTTCCCATCCCATTTCAGAACATCTGTCTTTTAAAACATATTTCTATAGGTTTTGTTTGTTCTAAACGACACAGAAGCCAATGCTTTAGCTAAATCATGAAGAGAAGGGAAGGAAGATGAGGGGGAGGGGTGGAGACGTCACATTAATAAAAAGAAGCAGGAGGATGAGCTGGGAGCCAAATTAAGGTGCGTTTTTCAGCTTTCACACAACATTTGGTGGGTAAATGCAAGTCATGTGGGATAGCACATTGGGATGCATTGCAGGCCGGTGACTTAGTTTGTTTTCACCGCATAAGATGATAAAGGGAATTAATTTGGTAACGAGGCAACTTTTTCTGAGGGCTTGAAACATATACAAAGTCTCTTTAGTTTAGATTTAAAATAGCATACTGTAAAATCTGACCCAGATAAAATTTAAGGCATTCCTTGGATCGTTCCCTCTTATATCCCTAGCACAGCCCAAATAAATACAGATGTGGCCCCTTTTTTTTATGAAGCCGAGCGCCTTGATGTCACCCTGGAGAAAATCTTTGCTTTTCCCGTCTAGTCATCGTAAGGAAGTCCACTGATCTCTCTCTTCTTTTGAGACCGGCAGATATTATAGTTACCTTTCTTAAAATTTAGTTACAAACATGTGTATCGTGTGCCCATCACATACCGGGTACTATATTAGGAACCAAGGTTTAAAAGTAAATAAGGCGTTCTCTCAGAGCAAAAGTCACCTTATGGTTCCATAAAAGGATGATCAATTAGCAAATACTAACTGTCCTCATCCATGGAGAGAAATCACTTCCAATTCTTACAAGGATCACAAAAACAGTGCAACAGAAATGCTGCTGCTATGTCACAGTTCCCCATCACGTCTGAGATATTCCTTAGTTCTTAAAGAAATGAGAGATATTTAACTTTCTCTCCCTCCTCCTTCCCCATTTTCACTAAAAGAATTTTTTAAGTGATGCTGCACTGATTTGGAGAACGTCCTCCAAAGCAAAGTATCACAAGAATGGAAAAGCAGGGGGCGGCGCCTGTGGCTCAGTGAGCAGGGCGCCGGCCCCATAATGCCGAGGGTGGCAGGTTCAAACCCAGCCCCGGCCAAACTGCAACAAAAAAATAGCCGGGCGTTGTGGCGGGCGCCTGTAGTCCCAACTACTCGGGAGGCTGAGGCAAGAGAATCGTGTAAGCCCGAGAGTTAGAGGTTGCTGTGAGCCGTGTGACGCCACAGCACTCTACCGGAGGGCGGTACAGTGAGACTCTGTCTCTACAAAAAAAAAAAAAAAAAAAAAAATTTAAAAAAATTTAAAAATAAAAAGAATGGAAAAGCAAGCATCACATGTACTCAGTACTCAGCTGACACAAGTAAATGAAGAACTACATGCTTAGTGAGGGAGAAACTCAACGCAAGTAGGGTGGGGAAGGGGTTGAGTAAGTTCCTACCCGACGGGTACAGTGCACAGGTACACGGCACAACTCCTGGTGGAGGACACACCACAGCTCGGACTTGAACCTTCCTAAACCAAACGGCAACCTAACCGTAGGTGCCCTCATAGTAATCTAAAGATTTTTTAAACATGATGTTATAGTCAAAAGCACACACTCTGGAGGAGGACATAAGTCCACTTCCCACATCCTGTATAGACAAATTAGATACGGCAGCATTGTCCAAAAGAGCCACCTGCCATGATGATGATGTTCTACATCTTTGCCACCCAATGTAACCGCCACTTGGCACAGATGTCTACTGAACACTTGAAACATGGCTTGTGTACTGAGAAACTGAATGTGTTGTTTTATTTGATTTTCATTAATAAATGCAAATACCCACATCTTGATATTGGAGTTGTCTTATCTATAACATGGAGATTACGAACTTCTCTTGCCATGTTTAAACAATGTAGTAAGCTAATGCTTTGAAAATGCAAGTTCCTAAGTTAGGGGTCATTGTTAAAATACTACATCAAATTGTATTTATACCTAGGTCTATCGTACTTGAATAAGTTTTGCCCTTGTAGAAGGTGCTTTATCACCTAAGAAGCAGTAAACTCCTCCAGGAAAGAAGCCAGGACATGGTCATCTTTGGGTTCACGATGCTTAGCAAAGCCTGGCACACGAGATCTGCCCAATGACTGTTCTTTGGACTCTACTGAAAAGAGCAGGTGATGACGGGCTCCATTGCTCCAAAGACAGGGGAATCCAAGTGAAACCCAAGTATGGTATTTCTAATTTCCAGTAGCTCATAAAGGCTTTGGAGCAGAACTTGATTTTGCTATTTTCTAGTTGCATAACCTTAGGGAAATGATCTGACTTCTCTGGACCTTGGAATTGCCATCTGTAAAATGGTGACCCTCCTGTTTTCCTCACAGAGATGAGTGGAATGATGCCAAGCAAACAAATTGTGTGTGGGAAACATCGGAGCCCTCTTACCTTCTCCCTGAGGGTGGCTTAGTTGTAATTCTCTACACAGTAGTCAAGGGGTGTGAACAGTGATCACCTCTTTCTTGCCTAAAATTCAATCATTTTGAATTTCTTCTTCTGAACTTGAAATTTAAAAATGCAAATCTTCCCAAGGTGGGTAGGACATTTTCCCTGGTCATCTCCATCTTCCACACCTGGAGGTACATAACGAACTTCTTTCTCCCTGACTACGTGAATTTTGATTCAGGTTCTGGTGCTTATGAGCGCTAATTTTGGATATGGACATCACACAAGGAAGACAGCACTGGATGCGGGGGCAGGGACAGAAGGAATCCTGCTTTGAGTCTGCTAAAATAAAATATTAAAAAAAGGAAGGGCGACTGAAGCTTTGAAGACTTATCCCAACTCACTATGGATAACAACCTAAAAGGAACAAAAACAGGGCTCCAGCAGGCACTTAGGCACAAATTTGGTTTCAAAATGCTCAGGTCTTAAATAATATATAGGTTTTTGGATGGGCAGAGGGAGGGTGATAGGTGGGATTACACCTACGGTGCATCTTACAAGGGTACATGTGAAACTTAGTAAATGTAGAATATAATTGTCTTAACACAATAACTAAGAAAATGCCAGGAAGGCTATGTTAACCAGTGTGACGAAAATGTGTCAAACTGCTTATAAAACCAGTGTATGGTGCCCCATGATCGCATTAATGTACACATCTATGATTTAATATTAATAAAAAATAAATAAATAAAATAAAAAGTGTATTGTTAGAACTCTTGCAGCTCTTGAGACAAAAGGCTCTGTAAAATGTCTTAGGGGTTATTTTTGCTTGCAAGCAATTCACAAAACTAGACACGATATTATGATTGAAGACTTGGGAGCCCAGATCTAAGAACATGGCCTTGTAACTAAGGACACTCTGGAATTTTATGGGATACATTAGCCTCCACATGAATTTAAGAGGTGCTGAGTAAGAGTAGACTTATTTGGTATTTATATAAAGCCTTTCTCTCAAGATCAAAGCGTTATTTCATCCTCCCTCACACAGGGAGGTTAATGGCTTGAAAGTGGGACCTGCATCCCTGGCGTGCAGCCCACAGGTCTGTCTGCCTGGGGACACACTGTCACTTATCTGCTACCTGCCCTGTGATGAGGCCCTCGCCCCTTCTTTTCCTTCTGTTTTTAATGAAATAGGAGGTGCTTCTTCTTATAAATGTGGCCCGTGAACACCAAAGGAGAGAGTGAGCCCCTCCCAAGCCTGTGAGTTGGGGCAGAGGTGGGATGAGACTCACAGCACTGCACTGTCCAACCAGCCTCCATAGTTTTTAGGGTTCTAGCAAAGAAGGGCCACCAAATAAAAGAAAGTGGCATTTTCAAGTGCCTTATACAAAACTTGTCATTACAAATACAAAAAGAAGTAAGAAAAAGACCTATTCTACTTCCGCATATGTTTAAACTTTGAGTTTTTCTATTAGTGTTTCTAGTGAATGTAGGATAGTGGTTAAGCCCGCAGATGCTGACACTGCTACCCAGGTTCAAATCCTGGCTCCCCACACACACACTTGCCACCTGTGTTATCTTGGGAAAGTTACTTAAACTTTCTATGACTTATTTCCTCACCCCTAAACAAGAATACTCAGAATACAATTCCGAGGGTGCAGCGTCAAATGAGTTCATCCAAACATAATGCTTAAAATAGTGCCTGGAAAATACACAGACAGTTACCACACACTGTTCATGTCTACTGTTAAAAATGAAAAGTAGTGTTGCTGCTGCTGTTGAAATGATCTGTGTTGGAGGATGGAAGAGATAATAATGTTTCCAGGTCTTCAGGCCCTGGGTATAGCTGAAAGTAAACTTCTTCTGAGGGAGAAGACAAATACCAAAGTGGGGGCATAACCAAGCTGGGTTAAAAAGCAGACCAGGGAGACCAGAGGGGCTTGGCTTCCCAAGAACCAGCAGTGATAGCACTGCTTTGCAACCCTGAGCAACAAGAATGCTAACCGCTTGACGGAAGAAGCCCGCTGGCTGGGCAGGAAGCTCAGCACTAAGCATGCACGTTCTATAGGGGAGAACAAGCTGGAGCCACACAGAGCTCACGGGCACCAGGGGAACCTCCGCAGTGCTCTGCTTGACCTTCCCAGCTCTACAGCAGGCCAGGCCGAGACTGGACTTTAGCAATACCCAACATTAAAACACCCCAACAGCCAGAGATTAAGGCAGACAGACCCAGGTCCTCTCAGATGGGAGCAAGGAGAGGAAGTTGGGAATGGAAAGATCATATTTTTCCTCTCATTACAGACCTAGTGAGAGGCATCTGTTCAATCAAGACAGGAGCAGCCAACCTTTCCTATAAATCTGAAACCTGTGTCTTCACCTGCCAATATTATTACTTGACAAATGAGGATTAATGTCTGAACCCCAAGAAAAGGAGATAAATGACATCTTCTGCCATTTTTAGACAAGCAAGGGTTCTAATAAGCAAGGGTTAACCATAAAATTCATTTACTTTACTTAGAAACAGATGGTAAGTATTGTCAGAATAATTCACTTTTATTTTTCTTGTAAAATCAAAATAGCGGCAATTATAAGAAAAATCACCTGACTGCAAAGCCTTTAAAACAGTTATATTTAAAAATAACATGAATTGCCTCTAAACTGTTCAACTGCAACAAAAAAGAATTTTCTTAATGCAAACGTATTTAGTTGTATTATGGCAATACACATGGCAACATTAGTCAATGATGTCATGAATTATCTCCTAATGGTGAAAGTTTGCTCTTTGATTTGAAAAGTGATAACAGAAAAAAGCAGATGTGTGCAACGGGCGTGATACCGCCAAAGCTGCTGCCCAGGGTTAGAAACAAAACACCACACCCACACAGTCCAAGCCAAGTGGTCAGAGTGATAAGAAGTTGGAGGCATCTTTCCCACCTAGTGGACTGGGCTCCTCACTTTCCAGACTACTGAGGCATTTGCCCATGAACTTCAGTGGCCCACACTCTGCTGGGTGCTGGTTCACATTCTTCTCTCTGCTTGACTCTTCATTCCGGCTTTGTGTGACTCAACAGGAACACGGCCCTCCTGACTCACTGTGCCCTCTCTGCCCAGAATCTGTAAGCAAAACTCTTTAAACTTGCTTCCTCCTGTGGTGGTGAATTCCTCCATCTAAGGAACCAGGGACTACCCTAGCCAAGTTTTCCCTGCAATGGCAGAGGCAAGGGCAATGCAAGGTCAGGCTCCCAGTGTCAGAGTGATGGTCAGACAGTCACAGGGCAGGCAAGAGTCACAAGGACATCTCCCAGTACAGCATAAACAACTGGCCCATGCAAGGGACCCTGATCTTGGATTGGACATCTGGGCATTAGGCTATCTGCCAGGTAAAGGAAGTGCCCCAAATCTGGAGTTCTTTGACTTAATAAGATTGTACTGTGTTGTTAAGCACAATATCTAAAACAGAATAGAAGGGATTTTTAATGTTTTCATGAAAACATTTTATTTTTATTTTGTATTTATTTTCATTGTTAGGTATTCATTGAGGGTACAATAAACCAGGTTACACTGATTGCATTTGTTAGGCAAAGTCCCTCTTGCAATTGTGTCTTGCCCCTAAAAGGTGTGGCACACACCAAGGCCCCCCCCTTCCCTCTCTCTGCTCTTCCTTTCCCCACCCCTCCCTCCTTCTCTCTCTCTCTGTTCTCCCCTCCCCCCACTCCCATCATGAGCTTGTCATTAATTGTCCTCATATCAAAATTGAGTACATAGGATTCATGCTTCTCCATTCTTGTGATGCTTTACTAAGAATAATGTCTTCCACTTCCAATGAAAACATTTTATAAAAAGAAATCTCTGGTGCAAAACTGCTTTGGCAATAGCTCGTCTGTAAAGACAGATATTGTACCAGCTTATTCTCAAAGACTATATGTTTATATTCTAAATTCATGGCTGCTTAGAAATCTAGACCACAGTGGGTTTGGCCAAGAAAAGAGCAGAGCATGACTGGATCGTCCGGTATCTATAAGAATAGTGCCCTAGAAAACAGCGCCTTTTTGCCCTGTCCTCCTCCATTTCCTAGACTGGGATCAATCCATACTATATCTGAAGGAAAGCATGAAATTTGGCCCCAGGACAATATGGTTTTATTAAACTGTATTTCTTACTAAAGAGCTCTGCATTTTTAAGGTATTACCAGTCACCGGGATACCTGCAAACCATAGGCACAAGTTCACGTGCAGATCCAAATCCAATTAGCAAGTACTCACCATGCACCTTGCACAAAACACATGAAAGGAGTATATAGAAACCATAAAGAATAAAGATGGAAGGAAGAAAAAGGCAAACAAACTAAAGCAGAGCTATGGAAAGTGGGATAAATACAACACCTGAAAATCCCAAGCACCCTCTGAGAACCAGAAGCCTGATGTCAGAGACCAGACCTGCCAGGCCAGGGGGGAGGGAAAGAGCCCTCTTCCCACTGCTGTTTCTCTGGATACTCAAAAATTTCCTGAACTAAATCAACCCCCAAAGTTACCCCCACCACTGCAAAAAGCCTCTAGAAACAAATCCAGAGACATTTCTATGTCTCTGACCTCACCCTGGGAAAGAAGCACCCACTTGAGACCTCACCAGCAACCTACCGATGTGATGGCCCCTTAGGGACCTGCACCTACCAATATGACGGCCCCTTAGGGACCAATGCTTGGCAGAAGTCCCAAACTCACAGAATTTCTTATATTATTTCAGATTAACAGGAACATACAAATGATTAGGTTACAATGTCTGCATCAGTTGGGACACAACTCCTTGCAGTTGTGTCCCCACCCAGGAGGTGTGCCATGCACCTTTACATTGTGCCCCCTAGGTGAGAGCACATCAATTCCCCTTCCTCCTGTCCCTTCTCCCTCCCGCTAACTTGAATTAAACTGAGTTTTTCTCTTGTGTGGGTATCAGTTCATCAACTGGCTTCATATTAGTATTGAATACGTTGGATACTTGCTTTTCCATTCTTGTGATACTTTACTAAAGAGAATGTTCTCCAACTCTATCTAGGTTAGTACAAAAGACATAAAGAATGTCTTCTTAATGTAATATTTTAAACAGTTCAAAGGTAATTTTCCATATGTCCCAAAGTAGCATTACTTTCCTCATGTGGCAATGAGCTTTCCTGGCTCTTAGGTGCAACAGTATTTAGGGCTAGTTGTCCTAAAGGGGAAGGAGAAAAACGTCCCTTTTTTTTTTTTTTCAGTTTTTGGCTGAGGCTGGGTTTGAATCCACCACCTCCAGCATATGGGACTGGCGCCCTACTCCTTTGAGCACAGGCACCACCCAAAACTCCTTTTTTTAAACACTGTGAGTGTTTAAAACCTGACAGTGCAGTCAGGTTTCTCTCTTCCTCTTATCGTCCCTGCCTTTCTTGGTCTCATTGTTAATAAGATAGGAAGGCAGAGACAAACTTTATATTTTCTTCAGCTCTTCTTCTTCACCTTCACTATGAATAACATTTTTTTTTCTATTCAGAAGCTGTCTTTACCCCAAAAGCTAAATAGAGAGCATGGTAGGTTGTTCCTTAGTCGATGTGACTGGAAGAGAAGGCTACTCTGGTCTGAATGGCCCATCTTTTAGACATAGCTCCCATCAGGGTCTAAAATTTCACCATTGAAAGTTCACAGTTTTGCCTGATTCTTTCACGAAGAAGGCATTTCATAAAAATGAAATGAAAGAATTTTTATGAAATGCCTTCTTCATGAAAGAATGTCCACCGTCAGTCCCTGAAATCAGAGTAAAGCTGTTGGGATGACTGAAGGATGTTCACTGGTGTAGATGGGGCTGTAGCCCCTCGGAAAGAAGTCCCACTACCCACCCCCGTGTGTGCCCAGAACTTCCTACAGACCTTAAGCATTAACTTCCCCTGGGTACCCTCACGCCACAAATCTCAGGAGGGGTCTGGGGCTCTGAATCCCAGCTACCACAAACCTGGCCCCTCCTGGTGGGAGTGCCACTCACAGCTTCAGCTCACTCTTGGAGTTGGTTTCCACTTTTTATGCCAGGTTTGGGGATACACTACAAGTTCAGTCTGGATCCTGTAATGACTTTTCCAACTGGCCTTAAATACAAGACAGCTTACAAAGAAGACTGACACAGGAACAGACAACGGCCAGGCAGTGCTGGGAGAGCTGAGCCAGAAGTCAGGCAAAGTGCCACCGGACATTCAACCATGCCTGGAAAAAGTCTTCCATGAGAAGGCTGCAGTGGAGCCTATGCTAAACAATTAAAAGGATTTCACCAGAATCAGTCCAGGCAGAGTGAGCCAGCGGCTCCTGGGGATGGTGGAAAGTCCAGAGCAGCTGGAGCAGAGACATGATTTGATGGAGTCAGACTATTTTTTTTATATGTAAACAGGGAACCAACAAAAGTTAAACAGGAAATGCTATTTTCAGATATGTGTTTTGAAAAGAACAAAGCCTACAGATTGCTTCTGAGTGGAGGGAGCAGAGCAGCAGTGTTAACGCGACCCGGCACATCTCTTATTCTAGAACAGCGATTCTCACCATTCACACCTTTGGTAGTCACACTGGTGAGGGTAAGAGTGCCCTCTTGACCTCTAGTGGGTAGAGTCCAGGGGTGCTGCTAGACATCCCACAACGCACAGGACGTCCCCATACAACAAAGAATTATCTGGCACAAAACATCATTCATGCCAAAGTTAAGGAATCTTGTTCTAGAGGAAGAAGAGGTCACAGCATGACAGAACTAACTGGACTTCCCAGACAGATGAAACTGGGGGCCTCTCAGATTGCCATTCTGTCCCTGTGCGTGTGGCAGGTGACGCACACCTGCCCATCTGCCATGGAATTCCGTGTCTTCCCCTCAGATTCCAGTGAGTGAGAGGCATGGCACCTGTGGGATAACCTAGACTTGACTGGCCCGGTTGACTTTTATAGAGGAAATCCTTTGCAAACTTCAATACTCGAGTAATGATGACCTCTTGATCATGGCTGATCAAAGTGCACAGCCAGGTCCAGGTAACACCGCACTGCAGAGTCACTGTGGCAAAGCCTGCACAGAGGAAGACAGGGCAATAGTTCCGTCCCCCTTCTGTGGCCAGTGACCTTGTAATTCACACATGATCACATGGAAAAGCAACTCCTCCCACCAGGAAAACCAGGAGTCACTGATTGCCAAGACTTTCTCTACAGTCTTCCAGGCCAGGAAATCTTCCCCAGGGAACTAGTCAAATTTGCTTTTTTAAGTTAAATCCCATTCTCTAGCCATGTTTAGAGAACACAGTGCCTTTAAAATGACTAAATTATAAACAAGCCAAAGACGTCTTAAAACCCAATGTGTGCTAAAAGCTATGACAGCAAAATAACATTCTTCCTGGCATGAAAGGGGAAATAAAATTTTTTTTCGGATAATGTCTTTTAGCTGCTTTCACTCTCACTTCTACCCGGGTCTTGGGGGTTCACCTGTGCCTCATTAGTGCTACCTCAACTCTAACAGTTGCGCAATTGAAGGCCATTATTTGGAAGCACCCAACAGCAGCCTCATTAAACATCATGAACTGGAGAATCTGCCCTCCCGCTGCTTTCCAATTGAGGAAAGGGGATTTCCTTACAAAGACATTGCCTGCAAAAGGACTTGGGCAGGAAACAGCCCTCCCAGCAAAGGTTCCCGCAGTTTTAAGCAATGTGGCTGAGAAGGGACTCAGGACTTTGCAATACGCAAGGATTAGAGGGGTCTTTACAGAAAACGTGGTCTGCATGGCAAGTTCCTGGGAGGATGCTATGGAAAGCAGCAGCAGTGGGGACCTCTGAAAAGAAGGAACCAGACACCAAGGGAACAGAGGATGGAAAGGGGCTCCCCGCTCACAGGGCTACCTTTAGTACTCTTTGAATTCTGAACTGCTGAATTAAGTTTAGCACAAAGCTGCCTTACAACGTATTTTAAGTTCAGCCTAAAGGTGGTTCTGTGCATAGTGAACTATGACCCGATTGGATGTGTAAACAAACTCCTACCTACTATCCTGCTGATTGCTGAGTTTCAACCAGACAGCCAATTGCTCAGACTATGTTCAAATAAGGCCAGGGCCAAACTGTGACCCAGCTAGCTGTTCCCATACCTCACTTCCGTCTGTACACCACTTTCTTTTTCCTGCCCATAATCTTCTCTGCCCACACATCTGTGCCCGAGTGTCTCCAAACCTATCCTGGTTGGGGCAGGAGGTAGCTGCCCAATCTGGAAATCGTTCTTTGCTCAATTAAATGCTGTTAAATTTAATTTGGCTGAATTTTTTCCTTTTAGCAGAACCATGTGCTTGTATTACTACTTAAAATAATAATTTTCAAAGCAAATGAATGATATGGAAGAAAAAATAGAGATTACAAAACAACCCTAAGTTAGCAGATCCCAAGTTTCCACCTTCTGACTTAGTCCCGGCTCGCCTGTGTAGTCCCAGGAGGCCTGGAAGAAGGGTGACCACTCAAGTCTATTTTGAGAACATTAAATTCACTTCTGATCTCTCAACCCTTATTTCTAGCTACCAGGGGCTTGGCACCTGGAGGTCCTACCCATGGGCCCCTCAAGGATAGCATTTCCCAAATCCCAATCCTCCCTCCTTCCTTCCTGCTTCCCTTTCTCGTCCCTCCAAGCCTGATTCGCCTCCAATATTCTCAGTCATTACTGGAAATGATTTTCCATTCAGTTGCCCAATATAAAAACTTTACTATTATCCTAGGGAGTCTCCCCTCTTCCTCACCACCTATTTTAGTCACCAAACATTAGCTCCATTTCCAATAGTATGGTGCCTCATACTATACCATTGACTTTTTCTAGCCCCACACTTTATAAATGACATTCCTTCATTAGAATGGGAGCTTCCCAGATGGGTTTTTATCTTGTTCCTTCTCCACACTTCCTCCGTCCACACCCCAGCCATCTTTCTCAAATAGGACTAAACATATCCAATTGGACTTTAGAACCTTGGAGAGCTCCCCCTTGCCTATATAATTAAGTCCTCACATCCTGGTTCAACAAATGTCTAATTATAATGTGGCCTGAGGATACGTTTCATCCCTAATAATTGTACATAAACTGTGCCTTGGCCAGTCTGGTTTAAAAAGCCTGGTTGGCATATGCCTACTCCAACCCTCCACAGACTTGCACTCCCTGTTTCTTTGATGTGGAAAGCCTTCCCTTCTCACCCCACCTGATCTTGGTCAGAAATGAAATTCCTCTCTCCTCTTCATGGCTCCATTCAGTTTGCACCTCCCTGAAAAGCCCTTCAAGACTTCTCCCTCCTCCATGCTCCTCCAGCCCTTTGTACACTTCCCAATTATAGCCCTGACTATACTCTTGGCTAATTATTTACGTTTTCATCTCCTTTGCCAAAATGTGAGCTGCTTAAAAAAATAATAATAACTACTATTTTATTCACCTTTGAATCTGTTGCACCTCTCTGCCAGCATTGCACACAAATGTTTGCTGAATGAATTGGCTAAAAGTACTTTAGTAAAAATGTAACACATTATCACCAAATTTTATTGACTCCTGGGGCTAAAATGTCATTTCTTAACCCCCCCACCCCCCCCCACCCCCGCCGCATACCTTTTGGCACACTATCACAGGTCTCCGGAGTGCCAGTGATTCAAAGGGAACTAACAAAGTGCCTGCTATTTGTAAACAGGGCCATTTGTAAACCCTCTGGGCCAGATTTAGAGATTGCCTTTCTAACTCTGACAGTGCCCCTTTGAGCACTCACTCCACTCCAAGAAGCATTTCTTTTCCAAACGTCTTGAGTCCTATAAGTAAGCTTGGTCTACCCTGAAAACACTTTCAGGGAAGCTGAAAAGAGCTGAAAAAGCAATGTAAGGACCCTGCAGAGATCCACCTGGCCAGCGAGCCTTATTATGCCAGCCTACTAGGAGGAGGAGCCTCACGCCAGACAGGAGGGGGAGGAGCCTTACGCCAGCCTAGGAGGGGGAGGAGTCTCACACCAGGCTAGGAGGGGGAGGAGTCTCACACCAGGCTAGGAGGGGGAGGAGGGCCTCTAGAGTCTCACTTTCTGTTCAGCTCACTTCCACTGATATCAGCTATTCAACTGCTTGAACCTCAGAAGGTTCTCGGCTCCCCAGTGAAGACCTTGGCAACCTATTCATCCTAAGTGTATTGAAAACAGCATCATAAGCAAAGTGATGACCTGAGTGTCCTAAAGAACAAAGTAGGGTAAAATGGGGGAGAGGCACCCCTTGGATGGAGCCTTGGGGGCACAGAACCCGTAACACTGCCCACCTTCAGGGGCTCTGCTTCTGCTGCTCTCTCAGCCTGAAATCCTCCACCCTGAAGATCTTCAGATTCAGGTCTCTGCTCAAACATCACCTCCCAGGAGCCTGTCCAGACCCAATCCAAATAAGCTACACTCAGGACCCATCACTTCTGCTTGCTCCCCATACTAGTCATCTCTTATCAGCCATCAGCAATTCATGGCAGCCTCCACACCTGCCACCGTGTCCCCTGACCATCTGTTTACATGCCAACCATTGTCTCCCAGTTCATCCAAGACGATGGGGCAGCTGTGTCCTTCCCAGACAATCCAGGCACATAGTCATCATTCAGTAAATGTTTGCCATATTTTTCAAAAGCATACAAAGAAATATAACACAGGGAATTTCACACCTAGAAACTACATAGTCCCATGTGTGATGAGGCCGAATGACCAGCACACAGGGTGTCCTGCCTTAGTCCCTCCTCCCAACCCGTGAAAGAGAGGTGTCAGCACAGCACCACCTCTGAGCTTCTCTCTGCACTCCTACCCCGTCCATCATCCAAGAGAGAATGGACAAGAGCCCCAAAGGAGGGTTCTCTCCAGGAAGGACATGATAGAGCCAGAAAAGAATTACAAGCCTCCTACATATCTGGAGGTGATGGGAAACGTCCAATTACCTCCAGATATGTATGAGGGAGGTGATTTGAGGAATGTCCAAGAAAGTAAGATGCCCAGGAGAACACAGCACAGAGTTCTAAGCTTGGGAGGGAGGAAGAGATGAGAGAGCAAAGAACTCAAAGTAGACCTTCTGTTTGACCCCTCGATCCCATTACTAGGCATCTATGCAAAAGAAAAAAATCTTTTTACCATAAGATTCTACCACTAGAATCCTACCACTAGAATTCTACCATTCTACCACTAGAATGTTTATTGCAGCTCAATTCATAATTGCCAAGGTACAGATTGACCCAAGTACCCATCAGCTCATGAATGGATTAATAAATTATGGTGCATGTATACCATGGAATACTACTCAGCCACAAAAAAATATGGGACTTTACATCTTTTCTATTTACCTGGAAGGAGTTGGAGAACATCTACTTAGCAAAATATCACAAAAATGGAAAAGTGAGTACCCAACGTCCTCAAGGCTAATATGAAGCCAGTAGATGAACAAATACACACCCACACGAGAGAAAATCACCCGTAAAGTCAAGTGGGGAAGGTAAGGAGAGGGAGGTGGTTGATGTGCTCTGACCTAATGGGCTCATTGTAAGGGTACACGGACACCTCCTGGGGAGGGGGACAACTATAACTTGGACTTTACCTAACAAACACAAACAATATAACCTAATTGCCTATACCCTCATATTAATCTGAAGTTTAAAAAAAAAAAGCAAAGAAAGGACAAGAAGAGAGGGGATTGGTGATAATTTGCTCCAGTCTACATGAACCTCCTTAACATGAGAGGGGCCTCCCAGTGAGAGAGGGGTGCTGCCCCGATGGCGGGTCAATGTTTACGTTATCCCTCCACACCATTCCTTCCTCATCGAGAATGGAGATGTGACCAAGCAGAAGGTTCAATGTCGGGATGAAGTTAGATGAGCCAGAGCAAGACTATCAGGGTCCTCAACCATCCAGCCGAGGAGTCTGATCCTCCTCCAGGTGAAGGCTGTGACCCTACTGGCTCTAAAGAAGAAATCGCTCTGGAGGTAAAAGTAGGCCTGCGTCACCTTCAAGTAGGAGAGTGGTGGCCACTTTATAGGATGGTGGTCTCTCTGCAGCTTGGGCTCTGAGTGTGGGTACTTACGGTTCCGGGGTGTAGAGGGGGTCTGAGCTGTGCCGGACATATTGGGTACAGTGGAACACTCTGTAGGCCAGTCCTGCCAGAAAGTCTCGTGGGCTCAGGTATCCAGCCACAGGTCTCACCGTGAAGCCGGACCTTTCTAGAGAGGCAAAACAAGAAGAGCCAATGAAATATCAGTCCAGGAGGACTTGAGGGCCCGAGCAGGGTCGCTACCATTTATAAGGATGTTCCAGAAACAAAGTAATCAAGGCCCTAAAACTCCTGACAAGTAAATGATGCATATTTTTTAACAACTAGCATGTTTGGGGTTTCTGATGACTGAAACACACTCTTGAATGATGGTTTCCAAGTGAACAAGACATTCACTAAAATGAAAAGAAAAAGGGAAAAAATTATTTTAGGGATTTATTATGATAAGATATCTCAAACACACAGAAGATTACAATCTCAAGTGACACTTCCCTGGTGTCTTTCTGAGAGACAAACCGAGGCATTCGTTCTATGTGTGCTGGTAACACCTCGAGCACCCCCTTTACTACGCCTGGAATCAGTTCACCCTGCAGCTTTCTCTTGTGGATACCACCTAGGTCCTTCATTCCATGCTGTTGTTTTCTGTGACATTATATGAGTAACTGTGATTTGCAGCAGTAAAGTGCTATATGTCCAAGTGGTTATGGTGAGAGGAAACAAAGGGAGAATACGACAGAATCTCTGCAGTCATCCTAGCCCCCTCCCTCGGGGTGTGGGCCTTCCGTGCTCCCCGCCTGGGGACTACTTACTGCTTCCTTCTCATCAAAGCCCAGAAAACTTACAGCAGAAGGGCTATTCTTTGTTCAAATATGCATCTTATAAAAATGTCATACACAGTCATGCATTGCTTAACAAAGGGGATCCATTCTAGGAAGAGCATTGCTGGACAATTGTAGTGACACACACGTTGCCTGGTGCACTCACACACCCCAGAAGCCTGGCCCGCTGCACGCGAGGCCATAGGATACAGCCCATTGTTCCTAAGCCACGAAGCTGCACAGCATGTCACGTGCTGAACACTGCAGGCTGTTGTGACACAACGCTTAGGATTTGGGGATCCAAAACTATCTAAACATAGACAAGAAACAGTAAAAGAGTGCTGTTGTGATCTGGTGGAACCATCATCATCCACACAACACATGACTGTATCTTAAAGGGGCTGCATGATGATCTGTTCTTTTCTCATATTTTCAAAATAAAAATTGTTTATATATATAGTATAGCTATATTCTTTTCTATTTTTAGGAGAGATGGGGTCTCTCACTCTTGCTTGGGCTTGCCTCCAACTCCTGAGCCAACATTCCGCCCACCCTGACCTCCCAGACTGCTGGGATTACAGGTGTGAGCCATATATATGTACACTGTCTCTCTTAAAGTCACAGTTTCCAAGCACCTATCAAGGTCATTAAGTGAGGACTTACTATACATAATGAAATTATTACTACCCTGTTTCCCCAAAAATAAGACAGTGTCTTATTTTAAGGTGTGCTCCCAAAGATGCTCTAGGTCTTATTTTCAGGGGACGTCTTATCTTTCCTGTAAGTAGGTCTTATTTTCGGAGGATATCTTATTTTCGGGGAAACCAGGGTAGTCAAGCTAATTAACATACCCATCTCCTTACATTTACCTTTGTGTGTGCTACTCCTCTCTCAGCAAACTTCCATTATACAATATAACATTATTAACAGTAGTTAGCACCCTGTACTTTAGCTCTCTAAACTTAGTCACCTACCTACCTGGAATGCTGTGCCCTCTGACCAGCATCTCCCACCTGCTGACCGCTGGTCACCCCGGATGCACCCTTCTCCTGTATGCTGGACTTCCCTAGGTTCCGTGTGTCAGGGAGCCAGCATGGCATTTCCCTGTGTCTGGCTCATCTCACTCACATCACGTCTAGGAGGGCTGCTCTTACCCTGATGTCAGCCTCCTAATAGCTCCCATTCAGAAAACTTCAGCCCATTTAGAGTATCTCAGAATGGTTGGAAATGGTTTCAAAAGGCAAGAGCCGGGTAAGTTTACAAAACAAGGTCATTCCAGGATTTCAATGGAAATAACCTTGTGCTCAGGCCCCCTCAGACCCGTAATCCTAACGACATTGTGTTCATTCCCGCAGCCTTCACTTTGGATGGCTCCCCAGGGAAC
Organism: Nycticebus coucang; assembly: GCF_027406575.1. NCBI lineage: Eukaryota > Metazoa > Chordata > Mammalia > Primates > Lorisidae > Nycticebus > Nycticebus coucang. The sequence goes on from NC_069782.1 coordinate 50,748,203, forward strand.
ACCAAAAGAGAAGTGTATTTTCTTACATGCCCACAGGTGGGACATGAGTAGCGGAACACAGTGGGACATTTTTCATTTTAATAGTCATATGTTTTGTTTTTATATAAATTTTAAAATATATGAAAGTGATATCAAGAAATTTGAATTTGTAGATAACATTACTTCAAATGTTTTCCTTTTTAAATAATTTAGGTATTTTTATGGTGTCAATTAAAACAATGGAAACACCTGCACTTACATGGTACTTACTATGGCCGACACGTGACACAGACTGCGCTCCCTAATTCACCAAGGGTTCAGGAAAACTATGATAATGATAATTGCTAAGGCTCTGTTATCTTTAATGTATGTCAGATGTATGTCAGACACATTAGGGTTTTAAAGCTTATCAATTAGTTTTCCATCCCAATTGCTTTGCGAGGTAACAAAATTATTATCTCCATTTTCAGAGGAGGAAACTGACAAATACAGAGGTAAAGGAGATTCTCTGAGGTCACACAGCCAGGAAATGACAGAGCCAGGACTCAATCCCTGGACATGGTGCCTCCACAATTCATGCTCCAAACCACTATTCCATATTGCCCCTCATAAAAGAAAAAATGATTTGGAAGCCAGATGTGGCAAAAACTAAGAGATGGTGTTCTGATTACCAGGGTTTGAAAAACAACACAGTAAGAAGGGATCTCCATGTACAAAGATGAAACATGTAACATGCGTAGGACTCAGGAAAAGAAGGAACGTGTCGGGAGAATATAATCCAACAACTACACGAGGCATGATGTAATTAGGTGCTAGTTACCTGATACTGACCAGGGCTTCCCAATCTCTAATCCAACAAATACACAAGGCTTGATGTAATTAGGTGCTAGTTACCTGATACTGACCAGGGCTTCTCAATCTCTAATCTAGTCTAACAACTACATGAGGCTTGATGTAATTAGGTGCTAGTTACCTGATACTGACCAGGGCTTCCCAATCTCTAATCTGTCCAACAACTACAGGAGGCTTGATGTAATTAGGTGCTAGTTACCTGATACTGACCAGGGCTTCCCAATCTCTAATCCAACAACTACACAAGGCTTGATGTAATTAGGTGCTAGTTACCTGATACTGACCAGTGCTTCCCAATCTCTAATCTAGTCCAACAACTACACAGAGGCTTGATGTAATTAGGTGCTAGTTACCTGATACTGACCAGTGCTTCCCAATCTCTAATCTAGTCCAACAACTACACAGAGGCATGATGTAATTAGGTGCTAGTTACCTGATACTGACCAGGGCTTCCCAATCTCTAATCCAACAACTACACGAGACATGACGTAATTAGGTGCTAGTTACCTGATACTGACCAGGGCTTCCCAATCTCTAATCTAGTCCGACAACTACACGAGGCTTGATGTAATTAGGTGCTAGTTACCTGATACTGACCAGTGCTTCCCAATCTCTAATCCAACAACTACATGAGGCTTGATGTAATTAGGTGCTAGTTACCTGATACTGACCAGGGCTTCTCAATCTCTAATCTAGTCCAACAACTACATAGAGGCATGATGTAATTAGGTGCTAGTTACCTGATACTGACCAGTGCTTCCCAATCTCTAATCCAACAACTACATGAGGCTTGATGTAATTAGGTGCTAGTTACCTGATACTTACCAGGGCTTCTCAATCTCTTTTCCTCAGAAATAAACCCAGAGGATGATGTTCCCACCCATGCTCCTCCCCTACAGGGCACTCACAGCGCCACGTGGCTCTCAGTGCCCACCTCTCTCCTGACACACAGCTAATGCAAAATGAAATCAGGTGGGGAGAGATCATGGCAGCTGCCACAGTTAGGATTCATAGAGGAGAGGAGGTGGGACTTGCTGTGGGTCTTGAAGAATAGGTAGAATTTGAGTATGAAGAGAAGAGATGACTTTCCAGTAAGGGACAGGGCTTAGCAACAGTGCAAAAGGCCCCTGGTGGGCCGGGTGCAGTGGCTTATGCCTATAATCCTAGCACTCAGAGAGGTTAGGGCAGGAAAATTGCTTGACCTCAGGAGTTTGGGACCAGCCTGAGCAACAGTGAGACACCATCTCTACTAAAAATAGGAAATATTAGCTGAGTGTGGTGGCAGCACCTGTAGTCCCAGCTGCTCAGGAGGCTGAGGCAAGAGGATCCCTTGAGCCCAGGATTTTGAGGTTGCTGTGAGCTGTGATGACACCACTGTACTCTAGCCAGGACAACAGAACAAGACTCTGTCAAGAGGAGAGAGAGAGAATGAGGAAGAGAAAGACAAGGGAAGAAGAGGAAAAAAGAAAAGAAAGCCCACAGCAGAGCGGAAGGACTGGCAGGGCAGTCACTGGAGGAAATGAGCTTGGAAAGCAGGGTCAGGACTCTGACCTAGGGCTGAGCCACGCAGACTTAGTCATAGAGAACGGAGGCCAGCAAACTGCAGCCTGCAGGCCAAATTCAGCTCACTACTTGTTGTGCAAACCCCATGACCAAAATATAGTTTTTACTTTTTTAATGGATAAATTTAAATGTGTGTGTAAATACAGCCTTGGTTTTACCTCTTAGCCCACTAAGCCTAAAATATTTAGTTTTACCTCTTAGCCCACTAAGCCAAAAACCTGGCCCTTTACAGAAAACATTTGCCAATTCCTGTGAAAATGACAGGAGCCACTAGTAATTTCTGAGGAGAGATGACCAGAAGAAAGTGATGATTTTGGTGACAGTTCAGAAAGTAGTGTTTGTGTGACAGTGGTGGGCAGGAGAGTAAAGGGAAGAAAATACAGGCATCAAGGTTATAAAATGATGGCAACCTCAATTTGGATGGTAGCAGTAGAATGGCAAGAAAAGGTCAGATTTAGGTGCCCCTGAATCTGTGAATCTGTGAATCTGTGGGTTTATATGGCAGGAGGGATTCTGCAGACGTTGTTAAGGATCTTGAGATGCGAAGATTATTATCAGGGGGAGGCTGGTCCCGTAAGAGGGGACACACAATCAGAGGAGACACAGCAGTGGAAGTGAGGGCTCAGGATGATGCTAGGATGCAGCCAGGAGCCAAGGGGTACGGGGACCCCACAAACTGGGAAAGAAAGGGCCCAGAAGCCTCCAGAAGGAATGCAGCCCTGCTGAGCCCTGGATCCTAGACTTCTAATCTCTAGACAGCAGGATATTATAATAAATTTATATAAACGATAATTTGTACTATTTTAAGTCAAAAGTTTGAGGTAATCTATTTCAGCCACAATAGGACAGTAATACGAAGACTGACTAATGATGGGAGGGAGGGGAGAAGATGGGTGAGAATTTGGAAGAATCCTTGGAGTCTAGAAAACACAGACAGGCAGGGGCCAAATCCCAGGACAGGAGCAGGAAAGGAGAGAGAGAGAAGAGCAGAAAACCTGAGGCTTAACTGCAACCAAGAACAGATGAGAAAGGGAGATGACCCTGAAACTTGGCCTCACAAGAACCCTAAGTTTTCCAGCTCTTGTCCCCAGAGGGTCTATCAGGAGAGTGACCACACAGAGAACGTGAGATGAGGTCCCTCTGGGACCCACTGTGTTCACCATTGTAACATCCGCAGTGAGGACAGTCCCTGGCACACAAGTTATACTTTAAAATATTGATTTATGGGTTAATTGACTAACTGACTGACCCTAGAGGAAAGTCCCTAATGTCCACCATTGTTCCTAACAGTTCTTCATCCAGTTACATGATTTTTAACAAAGCAAATAAAAAGACACCTCTGAGGTCATTCCACATCCATGTAGCCCATCAGAGTAATTTCAAAATCAGAAGCAGCTCAGAGCTGAATGTGCAAATATCCTCTGGGGCTTGGTGTTTGTACAGCCACACACAGAGCCTCAGCACACCTTGGGCTGTCAGCTGAGAGCAGCGCCCCGCCCAGAGCCCCTGCTCCGCAGGTGGCCACAGGAACTTGTGGGTTCCATACTTCTTTTTTTAAAACACTATTTTTCCTTTTTGGAAAAAAAGTTATTGCCACCATGTGTGACCTTGGGAGTCAAGTGCGGATACTGGTGGGGAAGAGACGGGTTGTGTGAAGCCTCACCTTTCAGGAACATGGAGACGTCTTCAAGTTGAGGGACATTGTCCTCCCTATAGCCACAGTATTTAGTCAGCAGAGGGAAGTTTTTCAAATACTCTCGGCACGCATGAGTGGGATAGAGTTTGGAGAGCTCCCGGAAGACAACACCCCAAGTTTTAGTTTCTTCTTCTGTGTACTCCACCCTGGGAATGGGCTGACCACTAAGCGGGAGAAAAGAAACACAAATGAACCCAGTGTGGGATCACATCACCTTCATAGCTGCCACCAGTCAGACTCCTGTGCAGCCAACACCCCCGAGGTCCTGAGAGGCCCCATCAGACGCTGCTTCTCAAAGTAAATGCCCATCTTCTCATTCTGCATGGGTGTATTTGGGCTTCCATTTAAATGATGTTTTAATTCAGTTACATCCTTAATTAGAGAGATGTGGTAAGATTTATATTCTTAAATGAGGGTCAGTAGCTTGTAAGAGTCCTGGCAAGGAAGGAACTGGTTTAGCACAAATCTATTCTGAGAGCCTTTTCTGCAATCACCTGACAACAGTAAGAAATAAATGTTGAAAATGCCATGAAGGCTATGTTGAACAGTTTGATGAGAATATTTCGGATTGTATATGAAACCAGCACATTGTACCCCTTCATTGCACAAATGTACACAGCTATGATTTAACAATAAAAAAATAAAAAATAAATAAATAAATAAAAGAAAAGAAAATTGCCTGTGGGTTCTCTTTGTCCTTTGCCCAGATTTATCCCAATCTCCAATTTTGAGATGATTGGTTCTGTTATCAAAATGTCTGAGAAATAATAAAATATTATGCTGAATTTTAAAGTGAGAGTTTGGCAAACCAGAAAGTAAGGAGCATTTATTGCAGCTGAGGCTGAAAGGCATACATACTAAGACTCTCAGTTTAAGACAGAGGTCAAGCAAACTTTTCTCTGTAAAAGACCAAAAAGTAAATATTTTAGGTGTGTGGGTCACATGGTCTCCGTTGCAACTGTTCAAGCCTGCCACTGTGTCTCAGAAGCAGATGTGAATAATATAGAAACACACGAACGTAACTACATTCCAGTGAACCTTTCCTGCTTTGGCCCACAGCAGTGATGTGCTGACGATTCATTCAGAGAGTACTGAGGGGTCACCCTGGACCAGAGCAGTCACAGAGAGCTCCCTGGAGGAGGCACACTTGAGCTGAGACTTGTTGGCCAGGTAGGACCTGCAGGTGCCCTGACAAAAGGAAAGGTGAGGAGGAAATGCTGGTCCAACAGCAGCCACCAGCAAACAACACAGCTTCTGATACAACCCAGGACTGGTCAGAGGAGGGAAATATGGACATGTGTTTGTGCAAACTGGTATTTCAGGGACCAGGATTTGAATTTACCATCTGACGAAAATATCACATGCCTATGATGAAAGTGAATTAGAGATTGACAAAACCTCTTATGACATACTCAACAGCCAACTGCCACACTCCCTCACTTCCCATCCGGGCCACTCATCAGAAATTCTGCCCCTGCAGGCAGCAACTGCACAACACACAGGAAGTCCAAACAGACATGTAAAACTAGGCATTGTTTCCCTGCAATTCACAATGCCGCCTACAGGGGGCAGGCACCACCAGAGCCCATGCACAGACTGCAACCATCACTCAGGGTTGCTGCTGCTACAAGTTGCCTTCAGGGAGCTAGGAGCACTCAGGAGCACCCCTGGGGTAGTGAAAAAGAAAAAGAGGACAACAACAAGAACAGGCTGTGAAACAGATGCCCTCCCTGCACTTTCTTCCACCAACCCTCTGGTATTTCAGTGTTCTATTTAAAGTTCAGGTCCAAATGTGGTTTCAACTGCTCCAAATAATTTTTATTTAAAAAATGAATTAACCACAGTACATGAAGGATGAGAGAATAACATGTACAAAAGAAAGAATCAGAAATTAACATTTACTTTCTCTAAGTACCAAGACCAGGGCTTATACAAACCAAATTAGAACAGGATTAGCCTTGTTGAAATTTGGCAGTTGACAACAAATCAGAAATTACAACCTGGCAAATATTTGCTGGAAAGATCAAGGCTTCTAAGACCTCATGTCGGTGATGAATTTAAAATGAAAGCTTGAAATGAAGAGATAAAAGGATGTAAGGAAATAAATATATAAATGGTCTGCCTCTGGTTCCAGACAATTCAATAAATCAATTTGAGTTGGGTAAGCCAATAAAGCTAATAAGGGCTGTGAGTGATCAGCAGGTAGAAAGCGATGAGGCTGAAATAAAGGAAATATTGAGAAGGCATTTGAGAAGAATCGTTAGGTCAGGGTTTTCCCTTTAATATGAACAGGCAAGCATGCAGCGTTGCAAAGAGGAGCTAGGTATACAAGACGCTGATGGAGAGCAAGTGCGAAGCAGGTGAGAAGAAAGGGCCAGCAGACCTGTGACTGAATGATGAATGTCCAGCATTACGCCCTGAGGAACACGGATGGTTCCTGCCTGTCTGCCCTGCCTGGTGACGCACCAGCCTGCTCTCTGAGTTAATGGCGACACATGTGCCACCGTGCACTGAACCCAGCCGAGTCGGCCTCCAGCAGAGACTTCCCACACTGCTCTCAACTCACCCTGGGTAACACTGTCAGGTAAATATTTGAAAATCAACTGCATCATAAAGTAAAGGCCAGTTTTATCCATTTCACTTCTGTTGAAAATATCTGAAATGCAGAAAATAACCAAGAAACTTCCTACTTTTCTGGGTAGTTAACACAAGTGTATAACAATAGCTCAGGTTTGAGAACTTACTATGTCCCAGACACTTTTTAAGGTTAAATGTTTTTGTATGAATTAACCCATTTGATTCTCACCACAAATCCATGAGGAAGATACTGTTTTTATCTCCACCTCACAGATGAGGACAGGGAGGCTCAGAGTGATGTAGCTACTTGCCTGAACTCCTGGAGCTGGTCTTGAAATCCAACCAAGCTGGCTTAAGAATGGCTATGGTCTTAAGTGATTGGTACATACAAATTAAATTAAAAATTTATTCCAGATACCAACTTATTTTCATACACCAAACTGAAGCAACGTCTATAGGTATGTGTATTCACATAGAGCAAATCCCCATGATACTAGCATGCATCTGGAGATGATGAAGAGCACTTTCCTGCTCAGTCATACATTTAATCTTCTCAGTAAGACCATGAGGTTGTACTGGGTTCTCCAACAAAATAAACAAGCAGTGAGGGCACCAGGAATGCAGGCACATCCATATTTTTTAAGACCTTGAAATTTGACATTTGGGGGAAAAAAATGTAGCCATGGAAAAAAATCAGAATGTGTTGCATTTTTTTTTTTTATTTCTTATGGGTTTATTTCTTATTGTGTATGACAAAAGAGCCAGAAGGGTGTCTTGGTCTTTTTAGGGCCTATAGCAGATACTTCTTTGCCACCATGCATCTGTTTATGGGCAGACATTATAATACCTCCATAACAGGAGTCATATCTCAGCAACCTACAACTCTCCTCTGGTCCAAAATTAAAGTCACTTAAGGATTCCACATTCTAGAGAAAGCCCCCAAAACCTGGAGCCATCACCTTACACCTGCTAAGCAGCAGCAGAAATAGTCCTATCTTCAATAAACTCCTTCTGTACCACCTTTCCAACCACACCCCCAGACCTGCCCCAACAGCCTAACGGGGAACGAGAGACACTCAGCATTGTGAGGAGTGCAGTGCTGGAGGGAAAGGGCCAGTTCTTCCCTCTTCCCTCTGTCAGGAAGGCAGGCTGCTCCCCAAGAGACACTTCTAAGGACTGTAGACAGCTGTGAGACATAGGGTTGGGCTTCTCCTCTCTCCCTACATCCTTGCTAAGCCTCAGGACCACAGGCCCTCCCTGGTGCTGTCTGGAAGCCTAGGAGGATGGTCCATCATGGAGAGAAAAGGGGTCCTTGACATGTGTCCTCTGAAATTAGAGGTTCATATGAATGTGGAGTCTAATACCCATAAAATCTAGAAATTTCTGTGGGACCCAGTGTGGAGTTCCTGGGAAGAAGATGGGAAAGCCCCACCCCATCCAGTTCTGCTCAGTTCTCAGGAGCCAGAAGAACACCCCAGTGGTCCTCGTCACCCCTCATGAAGAAGCTATTGGGGCTGCCCAAGCTATGGTGTGTCCAGCCCCGAGGAGAGATTGGAGGTATGACCACCAACAAGGCCAAGGGGAGGCAGGGCATACTCAGACAAGGGAGGGGTGCAGGTGGAGGGAATGGGCTGTCCCAAGAAAACTATAACCACACTGTGTAGAGACCACCACTTCACCAGAGAACAGCAGCCTATCAGAAGCTGCCCAGTGCAGTGGGCACGGCTGAGACCTGTCCATCACAGGCATTTCAGCAACCATGTAAAAAGACCTGCCTCCCACCTGGCAGTCTCCTCCCTCCCCTCTGCTCTGAACTCCAGAAGAAACAGGTAGGAAAGTTGTCTCAGAACAAGAGCCCCTGCCCCCAGAACACACATCCACATACATTCACTCCAAATTCCTAGGGAGTGGGGGAAGGATATACTTTGGATCAAGTTTGAGATTAGTCTTTTTTTAAATAAGCAAGATCAGGTCTTAAATGCCCATTTGAGACTATACTAATAATTGAAAATGACAGAAAATTAGATGTTGCTAAGGAACGCGCTTCCCTGTAGCAAAGTGGGATTCCACACAATACTGCTGAAAGCAAAGAGTGGAAAAAACAAAACCAGTCTACGTTGAAATAAACTCCAACCAAATCATACTCCTCAAAAGACTCATTACATGTAAATATTATAATTAGATATCTAGGGAGTCTCCTCCATTTATATGGAAATAATTGGGATTATGGAATTCTCAACAACCACCAAAATTATTATTCACAGTTTCTTAATTCACTGAGGAAAAACAAATGAGACTTTCGGTCGTTTCCAGACAAGCAAATTCTTCCTTCTGGTCACGGGACGGCAAAGCAAGATTTTACTACGAACAGGCAAAGAGACCCAGTGTTCAGTGAGGACAGAAAGAGACTAGCATGGCCCCATGGACAACGTGGTCACTGCAGAGATGCAGGCTTGACAGTGGGAAGGAGTCCCTGGTGGGCGTGTTACTCAGAGATGACTAAGAACTTTCTCTGGGAATACCAAGGCTGCGGGAGGCAGCTGTCTGCCTATTTGGTTAAATCCTACTCTTCCTAGAGACACAGGGATGATTCTGAAAAACCCGCCTTGTCCCTGCAGAGAGGAGAGCGTAGGAAGTGCAGAGATAAACGTAATTGGGGGCAGGTTCAGACATGGTTATGCTATACTAGTTCTGAGCTTGTTAGAGCAAAGTTGTTTAACAAATACACTTTTGACTCAGAAATCCAGAGGCCTTTACCCCACTGAGACTGAAACTGTGAGAGTTCTTTCAATAGCCAGGGAATAAGCAACAATGGTCTCATTTTATTTAACTATCTGTTTGATCTTCTCTTCTGGCAGGTCCAACAGCAAGTGGTTTTCCTTATATACTTTTTTTTTTTTTTTAATTTGGAAATTGGAAAATACTTGATTGTGGTGACATATCTGGCCGCCTCCTGGAGTCCTTGCTCCTAGAATTCTTAATGTGAGACGCGGTGTCTCAGCTTGTGTGATCTTCAGAGGAACTCCAATGTGGAGAAGCAATTTATTTATTCAGGGGAGGAAGATGTGACAGGCTGCAATTGATAGTATTTACATCAAGATGGCAAGATGGGCTGAAACATGACCCAGTTGGATTCTTTGAAAACCAGTTGGAATTTCTCTGTTTTAAGGGCCAAACCGAGCAGAAGATAACAGAGGATTGAGTAAGAAGATGGGGAGATCTGATAGATACAGTTAGAAATGAACTCATTTTCTACTTTGTTTTGTTACATGTTCCTTAGAGCAAGAGACGCCTCACTTCTGCAAGGGGTGTTTCTCTGCCGGGAACAGACTGTCCCTCTCATCTTTGCCTCATCTTTTCTCTCCTTTCCCACCTTTGGCATTTCTGTCTTGATTGACACTTCCACTTGGGGGTTGCAGAAGGGAAATAAGAAGAAGGGAAATGTAAAATCCATCAACTCTGCAACTCATTAGCAATTAGTAGTCCCTCTAAGGATTCAGGCAGGGCCTTTGGAGAACAATTATGGTGACATCAAAGGCCGGCAGTCTCTACCTCTGATCCTTCTTACTTATGAAACGCATTTGTTACAGTTCTCAATAAGCATACACCAAATTCTGCATTATTTCCAGGAAACTATTTATAATTTATCCTCTTTCCTTTCTATCCAAAAATGCTCATAAGAAAATAGAAGACTGAGATTGACGTTTTTCTAACATCATTGTAAGAATAATTTTGATTTTGAGATATCACTTTTTAAAAAGAAAAACATAATCATTCATAAAATCTATATTAATTGTTATTAAACATTTATCACACCTCTCATGACTTACACTGGTGACTCCCCAGTGTGCAGAAATTTCGATCCGTAATAAAGACTCTCAGTGAGAGCCAGTGACTGCACCGTCACTCAGCACTATGCTGACAGATGCCACCCTTGTGACACCTTGTGACACCTGTGCCCAAGCGTCTCCAGAGAAGAGCCAGATAGTCAGCAAGGATTCAACAGGATAACTGCGTATCCCTCTGAGCCTGGAAAAATGTTGCCACAAGAAAAAAAGTATCTTAAGTGACCTTGATAAATTCCATTAAGGCTTAACCAGAAAGCAAATGTTATTGTTTTCTTCCAATTTCCAAGAATCTGTTTAAAAAAAAAAAAAAAAACATTCTGGGTCTCCTGCATTTGACAAAATTATACTTCAGAATTTATACCATGAGAAATAGTCAATAACTTTATCATAAAGTATCAATAATACCCAGGGGAAAAAAAAAAGAAGTAAAATATTCAAAATAATACTCTGCTAAATCTGTCCCCTCCCCAACTGTGATATATACGTCACGAAGGCAGGGATTTTTGTTTGCTTTGTTCATTTTTGGATCCCTACCACCCAGAGTGGAGTTTGATCACCCTACAAGACATAAGAAAAAATACAGTTGCCCGTCAGAAATACTGGCAGATACAGATTTGTTTTGCCTCATCCTGACTCATATGTTTCAGTTGCTACGGAAAAAGCAATCCCAAAGACTGAGATTGTAATAAATTTGCTGATAGCTTCCAATTAGTCCTCTGTATTATTCACTTTACATGTAAAGTTTTCTTCTTCTAGTTTTCTCAACCACATTTCCCGACCCCATCTAGATACCATCACTCAAGCATACCTGTAGCCAGAATTCCCCCCAGGAAACGAAACAGCATATATAAATCTAAAGAGACATAAAAGTCCAAATTTAACTAAACACAGAGGGGTTTTCTTGGCTGGACAGTCTAATGAATGAACTTTCAAGGACATAAAGCACAATTTAGTAATATTTTTACAAAAGAAAAGTGACAAATCAGTACAGCAATTTAACAATCAGCTCAGATGTACCAAGGTCCTAAAACATTCAAGTCATCTGATAGGACATGGCTGGATGGGGCTCATTTGGGAAGGAGGCTGGGAGGCCCCTGACTCTACCAAGAGTAAATAAAAAGGCACACATGTATCTTCAGCTCGCCCCCAGGCCAGTTAGGTAAAGAGCATTTGTGATCACATATTTTATTTGCTTTTGCAAATGAGTTTTGCACACATGAATTTTCGCAAATGAGTCTCTGGGCCCTAAGGAACTTTCAGATGGTAGCAAACAAAAAACGTTAGTTTGTTTTGTTCCCATTGTTAATATTGGTGCTGCCTTTACAAGAGACATAATGAAAATAAACTACTGCACCCAGGGAGCCTCGGGGAGAGTGAAGATTTAACTCTTGGAAATTATTTATTTTTATGTGTCCTGTACACCACAGGATAGGACTCCCCACCATTTTCTTACCTTGCAGAAAGCCTTTTTCCTATTCTAGAAGGAGTGATTTTCATCTGCAAAAACCACCATGAAATTACACATCAACGGAAACAACAATGGATCTAACATCCCTCAAATATGTGCATGTCCAACATACAAAAGGAGGTTGAGCTCAAGAAATTGATATATAGCCTGGGAGAATATTTTATGAGGAGGACCCCCCCCCCCCCCGGGCAATTGAAGCATCATCAAAAATACACTACTGGGACCTGATCAAAATAAAAAGCTTTTGCACAGCCAAAAACACAGTAAGTAAAGCAATCAGACAGCCCTCAGAATGGGAGAAGATAATTGCAGGTTATGTCTCTGACAAAGGTTTAAAAACCAGAATCCACAGAGAACTCAAACGTATTAGCAAGAAAAGAACAAGTGATCCCATCTCAGGCTGGGCAAGGGACTTGAAGAGAAAATTCTCTGAAGAAGACAGGTGCACAGCCTACAGACACATGAAAAAATGCTCATCATCCTTAATCATCAGAGAAATGCAAATCAAAACTACTTTGAGATATCATCTAACTCCAGTAAGATTAGCCTATATCACAAAATCCCAAGACCAGAAATGTTGGCGTGGATGTGGAGAAAAGGGAACACACCTACACCACTGGTGGGAATGCAAACTAATACGTTCCTTTTGGAAAAATGTTTGGAGAACACCGAGAGATCTAAAAATAGACCTGCCATTCAATCCTACAATTCCTCTACTAAGTATATATCCAGAAGACCAAAAATTACATTATAACAAACATATTTGCACCAGAATGTTTATTGCAGCCCAATTCATAATTGCTAAGTCATGGAAGAAGCCCAAGTGCCCATCGACCCACGAATGGATTAATAAATTGTGCTATATGTACACCATGGAATATTACACAGCCTTAAAGAAAGATGGAGACTTTACCTCTTTCATGTTTACATGGATGGAGCTGAAACATATTTTTCTCAGCAAAGTATCTCAAGAATAGAAGAAAAAGTATCCAATGTACTCAGCCCTACTATGAAAGCTATAACCCAATTGTAACTTAAGAATATGGGGAAAGGGGAAAAGGAGGGAAGAGGAGGGAGGAGGATGATTGAAGGGAGGGTGATTGGTGGGATTACACCTACAGTGCATCTTACAAGGGTACATGTGAAACTTACTAAATGTAAAATATAAATGTCTTAACACAATAACTAAGAAAATGCCAGGAAGGCTATGTTAACCAGTTTGATGAAAATATTTCAAATTGTATGTAAAACCAGTGCATGGTGCCCCATGATTGTATTAATGTACACAGCTATGATTTAATAATAATAAAAAAAAAGAAGTTGATACACAAAAGAGCTAAAATTCCAAGTCATCAACAGCAGTCAACAGTTTGAGGCCAGATAGATCAGTGGTTTTCAACTGGTGTGTCATGGCAGGATCTTAGATGTGCTATGAAAATTTTTAAAGATCATTAAATTATTTTTGAAAGCAGTTCAAGGCTTATAAGCATATTCTTTTTTTAACTCATTTTATTTTGATTAATATAATATAATTCAGAGGCGGAGCAAGATGGCAGCCGAGGAACAGCTTCCTTGCATCTGGGCACCATGAGTCTCGGGATATAGGACTCCAGGCATCTCTGGCTGGTGGGATCTGCCTATCATCACCCCTGAGAGGATACAGGGAGTCAGCGAGAGACTTCTGGACCCCAAGAGAAGGACTAAAACAGTGGAAAACCGGCAAGTGGTCGCGTATGTTCAATCTGTCTAAACCCGCCCGCAACTGTAAGTTCAGTAGCAGCGAGACTGCAAACCAGAAAGGCCTTACCTGTGAACTGTTTTGGTGTCTTTGGACTTGGCACTCAGCTGAACTGCCTTGGGCAGAGCCTGAGCGGGAGTGCGCAGAACGTTGGCCTTTGTCTAGGGCCCCAGTCTCAGCCGCTGAGCCAGACGGAGCTAATAGTGTTTGGCTCCAGGTCACAGGCAGACATTGTGAGCGATCTGCCCCAGCAAGCTCCACCCTCAGGGTAGCAGAGCTGGAATTGGGTGGGACTGGTAACCCAGCGACCAAGTAGCCTCAGGGCGGGGTCTGAGCCGCCTTGCAGCCCTAACCCTCAGGGGCAGAGGGAGACCAGTTTTGACACACTGGGTAAGTGGATAGCCACTTCAGCAGTGATTCCAGCGACAAGCACTTCCCTGAGAAAGCTTCTGCTCAGTAAGTGAACAAGTTCAAAGTGCCTTTTAAGTGGGCTGAAGAGAGATTTAGGGTGTCTACCTGCTGGGGTTTGAGAAACTAGCAGCCTCCAGTCGTATCAGAACGGTGATTAACATCTCATACCCCAGAAGACCACGTGTTGCCCAGACAATATTCAATAACATATACATACTGCTTTGTTTTTGGTTGTGTTTTTGTTTTTTTTTTTTTTTTTTTGGTTTGGTTGTTTTTTTTGTTTATTTTGATGTTGTGGATTGTTGCTTTGCTTTTTAAGTTCAACGTTTTCCATACAGATCCTTTTTCTTTCTCAATTTTTCTAGTTTAATTATAATTTCCCATTGCTGCCTATTTCAATAATTAGAACTTCATTTTTGTTAGTGTTTCTACTGCTATTATTTGGTTTTTCCAGCCAATTTTATCCCATAAAGTGTTCTGTTTGCTTGTTTTGGTTTGATTTATAGCATTTTTGTCTTTCCTCTCTACTTGGTGGAGGTGGGGTACTGTGTCTGATCAGGTTAGCAAAGAGCTGCTGACCTCAAGGGAACCACCCAACTGGGCACCACCAGAAGGTGGTTTTTTTATTAAGGTTGTATCAAAGTACCCTACTGTACACCTATATTGCTCTGTCCCCCTCTTTCTGTGCCTCTCTTCTTTTTGTCAATATTCCTTTTACCCACCCCCTCTCCTTTCTCTATTTTTCTTTTTTTTTTTCCTTATCACTCGGTACTCCTTTCATCCCTTTTTTTTGCTCTTAAACCTTCTCACACTTCTGGTCCCGTAACCCTTAGTCCACAGGCATGAGAACTTAAAGAGCAAGAAGAAGTGAAAGGAAAATTAGGGCAAGGAAACAGATAAAAGAAATCACCCATGACGAAGAATCAGCAGAAAACTCCAGGCAACATGAAGAACCAGTCCAGAACAACCCCGCCAAGGGACCATGAGGTAGCTACTGCAGAGGATTCCACGATACAGAAATGTTAGGAATGACAGAAAGGGAATTTAGAATACACATGTTGAAAACAATGAAAGAAATGATGGAAACAATGAAGGAAACTGCTAATAAAGTGGAAAATAACCAAAAGGAAATCCAAAAACAGAATCAAATCAGAGATGAACGATATGAAGAATATAAAAAGGACATAGCAGAGCTGAAGGAAATGAAACAGTCAATCAGGGAACTTAAAGATGCAATGGAAAGTATCAGCAACAGGTTAGACCATGCAGAAGAAAGAATTTCACAGGTAGAAGACAAAGTTCTTGAGATAACTCAGATAGTAAAAGAGGCAGAAAAGAAGAGAGAGAAAGCAGAACGTTCACTGTCAGAATTATGGGACTTTATGAAGCATTCCAACATACGAGTTATAGGAATTCCAGAAGGGGAAGAAGAATGCCCCAGAGGAATGGAAGCCATGCTAGAGAATATTATAAAAGAAAATTTCCCAAACATCACCAAAGATTCTGACACACTGCTTTCAGAGGGCTATCAGACCCCAGGTCGCCTCAACTCTAACCGAGCTTCTCCAAGACACATTGTGATGAACCTGTCCAAAGTCAAGACAAAAGAAAAGATTCTGCAAGCCACCAGGAGTAAGCGCCAGTTGACCTACGGAGGCAAATCCATCAGATTGACCGCAGACTTCACTAATGAAACTTTTCAAGCAAGAAGACAATGGTCATCTACCTTTAATCTACTTAAACAGAACAATTTCCAGCCCAGAATTCTGTAGCCTGCTAAGCTAAGCTTCAAAATTGATGGAGAGAGGCGGAGCAAGATGGCAGCCGAGGAACAGCTTCCTTGCATCTGGGCACCGTGAGTCTGGGGAGATAGGATTCCAGGCATCTCTGGCTGGTGGGAACTGCCTATCATCACTCCTGTGAGGATACAGGGAGTCAGCGAGAGACTTCTGGACCCCAAGAGGAGGACTAAAACAGTGGAAAACCGGCAAGTGGTCGCGTGTGTTCAATCCGTCTAAACCCGCCCGCAACTGTAAGTTCAGTAGCAGCAAGACTGCAAACCAGAAAGGCCTTACCTGTGAACTGTTTTGATGTCCTTGGACTTGGCACTGAGTTGAACTGCCCTGGGGAAGGCCTGAGCGGGAGTGCGGAGAACTTTGGCCATTGTCTAGGGCCCCAGTCTGAGCCGCTGAGCCAGACGGAGCTAATAGTGTTTGGCGGTGGGTCACATGGAACCATTGTCAGTGATCTGCCCCGGCAAGCTCCGCCCTCCGGGTCCCAGAGCTAGAAACGGGTGGGAGCTTGTAACCCAGCGACCAAGTAGCCTAAGGGTGGGGTCTGAGCCACCTTGCAGCCCTAACCCTCAGGGGCAGAGTGAGACCGTTTTGGCACACTGGGTAAGTGGACAGCCACTTCAGCAGTGATTCCAGCGAGAAAGCTGGGAAAGCTTCTGCTCAGCAAGTTTACAAGTTCAAAGTGCCTTTTAAGTGGGCTGAAGAGAGATTTAGGGTGTCTACCTGCTGGGGTTTGAGAAATCAGCAGCCTCCAGTCGTATCAGAACTGTGACTAACATCTCATACCCCAGAAGACCACGTGTTGCCCAGACAATATTCAATAACATATACAAACTGCTTTGTTTTTGGTTGTGTATTTTTTTCTTTTTTTTTTGTTTGGTTGTTTTTTTTGTTTGTTTGTTTGTTTTGACGTTGTTGATGTTCTTTTGTTTTTTAATTTCAATCTTTTCCATACAGATCCCTTTCCTTTCTCAACTTTTCTAGTTTAATTATAATTTCCCATTGCTGCCTTTTTTAATAACTACAACTTCATTTTTGCTAGTGTTTCTACCGCTATCATTTGGTTTTTCACCCAATTGTATCCCCGAAAAGTTTTCTGTTTGCTTGTTTTGGTTTGATTTATAGCATTTTTGTCTTTCCTCTCTACTTCGTGGAGGTGTGGTACTGTGTCTGATCAGGTTAGCAAAGAGCTGCTGACCTCAAGGGAACCACCCAACTGGGCACTCCCAGAAGGTGCATTTTTTTAACGCTGTGTCAAAGTACCCTACTGTACACCTATATTGCCCTGTCTCCCTCTTTCTGTACCTCTCTTCTTTTTGTCAATATTTCTTATCCCCACCCCCTCTCCTTTCTCTATCTTTCTTTTTTTTCTTATCACTCAGTCCTCATTTCTTTCATCCCTTTTTTGCTCCTCAACCTTCTCACACTTCTGGTCCTGTAACCCTTAGTCCACAGGCACAAGAACTTAAAGAGCAAGAGGAAGTGAAAGGAAAATTAGGGCAAGGAAACAGATAAAAGAAATCACTCATGAGGAAGAATCAGCAGAAAATTCCAGGCAACATGAAGAACCAGTCCAGAACAACCCCGCCAACGGACCATGAGGTAGCTACTGCAGAGGATTCCACCTATACAGAAATGTTAGGAATGACAGAAAGGGAATTTAGAATACACATGTTGAAAACAATGAAAGAAAGGATGGAAACAATGAAGGAAACTGCTAATAAAGTGGAAAATAACCAAAAGGAAATCCAAAAACAGAATCAAATCAGAGATGAACAATATGAAGAATATAAAAAGGATATAGCAGAGCTGAAGGAAATGAAACAGTCAATCAGGGAACTTAAAGATGCAATGGAAAGTATCAGCAACAGGTTAGACCATGCAGAAGAAAGAATTTCAGAGGTAGAAGACAAAGTTTTTGAAATAACTCAGATAGTAAAAGAGGCAGAAAAGAAGAGAGAGAAAGCAGAACGTTCACTGTCAGAATTATGGGAATTTATGAAGCATTCCAACATACGAGTTATAGGAATTCCAGAAGGGGAAGAAGAATGCCCCAGAGGAATGGAAGGCATACTAGAGAATATTATAAAAGAAAATTTCCCAAATATCACCAAAGATTCTGACACACTGCTTTCAGAGGGCTATCGGACCCCAGGTCGCCTCAACTCTAACCGAGCTTCTCCAAGACACATTGTGATGAACCTGTCCAAAGTCAAGACAAAAGAAAAGATTCTGCAAGCCACCAGGAGTAAGCGCCAGTTGACCTACAGGGGCAAATCCATCAGAGTGACCGCAGACTTCTCTAATGAAACTTTCCAGCAAGAAGACAATGGTCATCTACCTTTAATCTACTTAAACAGAACAATTTTCAGCCCAGAATTCTGTACCCTGCTAAGCTAAGCTTCAACATTGACGGAGAAATCAAATCATTTACGGATATACAAACATTGAGGAAATTCGCCACAACAAGACCAGCTCTACAGGAAATACTTCAACCTGTTCTGCACACTGACCACCACAATGGATCAGCAGCAAAGTACGACCTCAGAAATCAAAGGACAGAACCTAACCTCCACACTGATGAAAAAGATAAAACTAAGCACTGGACTCTCACCAAATAAGACGAATAGAATACTACCACACTTATCAATTATCTCCATAAATGTTAATGGCTTGAATTCCCCACTGAAGAGACATAGATTGGATGACTGGATTAAAAAACACAAGCCATCCATTTGCTATCTGCAAGAAACACACCTGGCTTCAAAAGACAAATTAAAGCTCCGAGTCAAGGGTTGGAAGACAATTTTTCAGGCAAATGGAATTCAGCAGAAAAGAGGAGTTGCAAACTTATTTTCAGATACATGTGGATTTAAAGCAACTAAAGTCAAAAAAGACAAAGATGGTCACTTTATATTGGTCAAGGGAAAACTACAACAAGAGGACATTTCAATTCTAAATATTTATGCACCCAATTCAAATGCTCCCAGATTCTTGAAGCAGACCTTACTCAGTCTGAGCAATATGATATCTGATAATACCATCATAACAGGGGACTTTAACACTCCTCTTACAGAGTTGGACAGATCCTCTAAACAGAAATTGAACAAAGATATAAGAGATTTAAATGAGACCTTAGACCAACTATGCTTGATAGACGCATATAGAACACTCCTCCCCAAAGACAAAGAATATACATTCTTCTCATCACCCCATGGAACATCCTCCAAAATTGATCATATCCTGGGACACAAAACAAATATCAACAGAATCAAAAGAATTGAAATTTTACCTTGTATCTTCTCAGACCATAAGGCACTAAAGGTAGAACTCAACTCTAACAAAAATGCTCGACCCCACACAAAGGCATGGAAATTAAACAATCTTCTGTTGAATAACAGATGGGTGAAGGAAGAAATAAAACAGGAAATCATTAACTTCCTTGAGCATAACAACAATGAAGACACAAGCTACCAAAACCTCTGGGATACTGAAAAAGCAGTTTTGAGAGGAAAATTCATCGCTTTGGATGCCTACATTCGAAAAACAGAAAGAGAGCACATCAACAATCTTACAAGAGATCTTATGGAATTGGAAAAAGAAGAACAATCTAAGCCTAAATTCAGTAGAAGAAAAGAAATATCCAAAATCAAATCAGAGATCAATGAAATTGAAAACAAAAGAATCATTCAGAAAATTAATTAAACAAGGAGTTGGTTTTTTGAAAAAATAAATAAAATAGATAAACCATTGGCCAGACTAACTAGAAATAGAAAAGTAAAATCTCTAGTAACCTTAATCAGAAACGATAAAGGGGAAATAACAACTGATCCCACAGAGATACAAGAGATCATCTCTGAATACTACAAGAAACTCTATGCCCAGAAATTTGACAATGTGAAGGAAATGGATCAATATTTGCAATCACACCCTCTCCCTAGACTTAGCCAGGAAGAAATAGACCTCCTGAACAGACCAATTTCAAGCACTGAGATCAAAGAAACAATAAAAAAGCTTCCAACTAAAAAATGCCCTGGTCCACATGGCTTCACTCCAGAATTCTATCAAACATTCAAGGAAGAGCTTATTCCTGTACTACAGAAATTATTCCAAAAAACTGAGGAAGAAGGAATCTTCCCCAACACATTCTATGAAGCAAACATCACCCTGATACCAAAACCAGGTAAAGACCCAAACAAAAATGAGAATTTCAGACCAATCTCACTCATGAATATAGATGGAAAAATTCTCAACAAAATCCTAGCCAATAGATTACAGCTTATCATCAAAAAAGTCATTCATCATGATCAAGTAGGCTTCATTCCAGGGATGCAAGGCTGGTTTAACATACGCAAGTCCATAAACGTTATCCACCATATTAACAGAGGCAAAAATAAAGATCACATGATCCTCTCAATAGATGCAGAAAAAGCATTTGATAAAATCCAGCATCCTTTTCTAATTAGAACACTGAAGAGTATAGGCATAGGTGGCACATTTCTAAAACTGATTGAAGCTATCTATGACAAACCCACAGCCAATATTTTACTGAATGGAGTAAAACTGAAAGCTTTTCCTCTTAGAACTGGAACCAGACAAGGTTGTCCTCTGTCACCTTTACTATTCAACATAGTGCTGGAAGTTCTGGCCAATACAATTAGGTAAGACAAGGAAATAAAGGGAATCCAAATGGGAGCAGAGGAGGTCAAACTCTCCCTCTTTGCTGACGACATGATCTTATACTTAGAGAACCCCAAAGACTCAACCACAAGACTCCTAGAAGTCATCAAAAAATACAGTAATGTTTCAGGATATAAAATCAATGTCCACAAGTCAGTAGCCTTTGTGTACACCAATAACAGTCAAGAGGAGAAGCTAATTAAGGACACAACTCCCTTCACCATAGTTTCAAAAAAAATGAAATACCTAGGAATATACCTAACGAAGGAGGTGAAGGAAATCTGTAAAGAAAACTATGAACTCCTCAGAAAGGAAATAGCAGAGGATATTAACAAATGGAAGAACATACCATGCTCATGGATGGGAAGAATCAACATTGTTAAAATGTCTATACTTCCCAAAGCAATCTACCTATTCAATGCCATTCCTATCAAAGTACCTACATCGTACTTTCAAGATTTGGAAAAAATGATTCTGTGTTTTGTATGGAACCGGAAAAAACCCCGTATAGCTAAGGCAGTTCTTAGTAACAAGAATAAAGCTGGGGGCATCAGCATACCAGATTTTAGTCTGTACTACAAAGCCATAGTGCTCAAGACAGCATGGTACTGGCACAAAAACAGAGACATAGACACCTGGAATCGAATTGAACACCAAGAAATGAAACTAACATCTTACAACCACCTAATCTTCGATAAACCAAACAAGAACTTACCTTGGGGGAAAGACTCCCAATTCAATAAATGGTGTTGGGAGAACTGGATGTCTACATGTAAAAGACTAAAACTGGACCCACACGTTTCCCCACTCACAAAAATTGATTCACGATGGATAAAGGACTTAAATTTAAGGCATGAAACAATAAAAATCCTCAAGGAAAGCATAGGAAAAACACTGGAAGATATTGGCCTGGGGGAAGACTTCATGAAGAAGACAGCCATGGCAATTGCAACAACAACAAAAGTAAACAAATGGGACTTCATTAAACTGAAAAGCTTCTGTACAGCTAAGGAGACAATAACCAAAGCAAAGAGACAACCCACACAATGGGAAAGGATATTTGCATATTTTTAATCAGACAAAAGCTTGATAACCAGGATCTATACAGAACTCAAATTAATCCACATGAAAAAAGCCAACAATCCCATATATCAATGGGCAAGAGACATGAATAGAACTTTCTCTAAAGACGACAGACGAATGGCTAACAAGCACATGAAAAAATGTTCATCATCTCTATATATTAGAGAAATGCAAATCAAAACCACCCTGAGATATCATCTAACCCCAGTGAGAATGGCCCACATCACAAAATCTCAAAACTGCAGATGCTGGCGTGGATGTGGAGAGAAGGGAACACTTTTACACTGCTGGTGGGACTGCAAACTAGTACAACCTTTCTGGAAGGAAGTATGGAGAAACCTCAAAGCACTCAAGCTAGACCTCCCATTTGACTCTTCAATCCCATTACTGGGTATCTACCCAGAAGGAAAAAAATCCTTTTATCATAAGGACACTTGTACTAGAATGTTTATTGCAGCTCAATTTACAATCGCCAAAATGTGGAAACAGCCTAAATGCCCACCGACCCAGGAATGGATTAACAAGCTGTGGTATATGTTTACCATGGAATACTAGTCAGCTATTAAAAAAAATGGAGACTTTACATCCTTCGTATTAACCTGGATGGAAGTGGAAGACATTATTCTTAGTAAAGCATCACAAGAATGGAGAAGCATGTCAGTGTAACTGGCTTATTGTACCCTCAATGAATCCCCAACAATAAAAACAAAAAAAAAAAAAAAAAGAATGGAGAAGCATGAATCCTATGTACTCAATCTTGATATGAGGACAATTAATGACAATTAATTAAGGTTATGGGGGGGGAAGCAGAAAGAGGGATGGAGGGAAGGGGGTGGGGCCTTAGTGTGTGTCACACTTTATGGGGGCAAGACATGATTGCAGGAGGGACTTTACCTAGCAATTGCAATCAGTGTAACTGGCTTATTGTACCCTCAATGAATCCCCAACAATAAAAAAAAAAAGAAAAAAAAATCGCAATCTAATGGTTTGTAACCTCATATTAATCTGAAATAAAATAAATAAATAAAAAAAAAATTGACGGAGAAATCAAATCATTTACGGATTTACAAACATTGAGGAAATTCGCCACAACAAGACCAGCTCTACAGGAAATACTTCAACCTGTTCTGCACACTGACCACCACAATGGATCAGCAGCAAAGTAAGAACTCAGAAATTAAAGGACAGAACCAAACCTCCACACTGATGAAAAAGATAAAACTAAGCAATGGACTCTCACAAAATGAGACGAATAGAATACTACCACACTTATCAATTATCTCAATAAATGTTAATGGCTTGAATTCCCCACTGAAGAGACATAGATTGGATGACTGGATTAAAAAACACAAGCCATCCATTTGCTATCTGCAAGAAACACACCTGGCTTCAAAAGACAAATTAAAGCTCCGAGTCAAGGGTTGGAAGACAATTTTTCAGGCAAATGGAATTCAGCAGAAAAGAGGAGTTGCAAACTTATTTTCAGATACATGTGGATTTAAAGCAACTAAAGTCAAAAAAGACAAAGATGGTCACTTTATATTGGTCAAGGGAAAACTACAACAAGAGGACATTTCAATTCTAAATATTTATGCACCCAATTCAAATGCTCCCAGATTCTTGAAGCAGACCTTACTCAGTCTGAGCAATATGATATCTGATAATACCATCATAACAGGGGACTTTAACACTCCTCTTACAGAGTTGGACAGATCCTCTAAACAGAAATTGAACAAAGATATAAGAGATTTAAATGAGACCTTAGACCAACTATGCTTGATAGACGCATATAGAACACTCCTCCCCAAAGACAAAGAATATACATTCTTCTCATCACCCCATGGAACATCCTCCAAAATTGATCATATCCTGGGACACAAAACAAATATCAACAGAATCAAAAGAATTGAAATTTTACCTTGTATCTTCTCAGACCATAAGGCACTAAAGGTGGAACTCAACTCTAACAAAAATGCTCGACCCCACACAAAGGCATGGAAATTAAACAATCTTCTGTTGAATAACAGATGGGTGCAGGAAGAAATAAAACAGGAAATCATTAACTTCCTTGAGCATAACGACAATGAAGACACAAGCTGCCAAAACCTGTGGGATACTGCAAAAGCAGTTTTGAGAGGAAAATTCATCGCTTTAGATGCCTACATTCGAAAAACAGAAAGATAGCACATCAACAATATCACAAGAGATCTTATGGAATTGGAAAAAGAACAATCTAAGCCTAAACTCAGTAGAAGAAAAGAAATATCCAAAATCAAATCAGAGATCAATGAAATTGAAAACAAAAGAACCATTCAGAAAATTAATGAAACAAGGAGTTAGTTTTTTGAAAAAATAAATAAAATAGATAAACCATTGGCCACACTAACGAGGAATAAAAAAGTAAAATCTCTAGTAACCTCAATCAGAAATGATAAAGGGGAAATAACAACTGATCCCACAGAGATACAACAGATCATCTCTGAATACTACCAGAAACTCTATGCCCAGAAATTTGACAATGTGAAAGAAATGGATCAATATTTGGAGTCACACCCTCTCCCTAGACTCAGCCAGGAAGAAATAGAGCTCCTGAACAGACCAATTTCAAGCACTGAGATCAAAGAAACAATAAAAAATCTTCCAACCAAAAAATGCCCTGGTCCAGATGGCTTCACTCCAGAATTCTAACAAACATTCAAGGAAGAGCTTATTCCTGTACTGCAGAAATTATTCCAAAAAATTGAGGAAGAAGGAATCTTCCCCAACACATTCTATGAAGCAAACATCACCCTGATACCAAAACCAAGAAAAGACCCAAACAAAAAGGAGAATTTCAGACCAATCTCACTCATGAACATAGACGCAAAAATTCTCAACAAAATCCTAGCCAATAGATTACAGCTTATCATCAAAAAAGTTATTCATCATGATCAAGTAGGCTTCATCCCAGGGATGCAAGGCTGGTTTAACATACGCAAGTCTATAAACGTTATCCACCATATTAACAGAGGCAAAAATAAAGATCACATGATCCTCTCAATAGATGCAGAAAAAGCATTTGATAAAATCCAGCATCCTTTTCTAATTAGAACACTGAAGAGTATAGGCATAGGTGGCACATTTCTAAAACTGATTGAAGCTATCTATGACAAACCCACAGCCAATATTTTACTGAATGGAGTAAAACTGAAAGCTTTTCCTCTTAGAACTGGAACCAGACAAGGTTGTCCTCTGTCACCTTTACTGTTCAACGTAGTGCTGGAAGTTCTAGCCAATACAATTAGGCAAGACAAGGAAATAAAGGGAATCCAAATGGGAGCAGAGGAGGTCAAACTCTCCCTCTTTGCTGATGACATGATCTTATACTTAGAGAACCCCAAAGACTCAACCACAAGACTCCTAGAAGTCATCAAAAAATACAGTAATGTTTCAGGATATAAAATCAATGTCCACAAGTCAGCAGCCTTTGTATACACCAATAACAGTCAAGATGAGAAGCTAATCAAGGACACAACTCCCTTCACCATACTTTCAAAGAAAATGAAATACCTAGGAATATACCTAACGAAGGAGGTGAAGGACCTCTGTAAAGAAAACTATGAAATCCTCAGAAAGGAAATAGCAGAGGATATTAACAAATGGAAGAACATACCATGCTCATGGATGGGAAGAATCAACATTGTTAAAATGTCTATACTTCCCAAAGCAATCTACCTATTCAATGCCATTCCTATCAAAATACCAACATCGTACTTTCAAGATTTGGAAAAAATGATTCTGTGTTTTGTATGGAACCGGAAAAAAACCCGTATAGCTAAGGCAGTTCTCTGTAACAAAAATAAAGCTGGGGGCATCAGCATACCAGATTTTAGTCTGTACTACAAAGCCATAGTGCTCAAGACTGCATGGTACTGGCACAAAAACAGAGACATAGACACTTGGAATCAAATTGAACACCAAGAAATGAAACTAACATCTTACAACCACCTAATCTTCAATAAACCAAACAAGAACATACCTTGGGGGAAAGACTCCCTATTCAATAAATGGTGTTGGGAGAACTGGATGTCTACATGTAAAAGACTGAAACTGGACCCACACTTTTCCCCACTCACAAAAATTGATTCAAGATGGATAAAGGACTTAAACTTAAGGCATGAAACAATAAAAATCCTCCAAGAAAGCATAGGAAAAACACTGGAAGATATTGGCCTGGGGAAAGACTTCATAAAGAAGACTGCCATGGCAATTGCAACAACAACAAAAATAAACAAATGGGACTTCATTAAACTGAAAAGCTTCTGTACAGCTAAGGACACAATAACCAAAGCAAAGAGACAACCTACACAATGGGAAAGGATATTTGCATATTTTCAATCAGACCAAAGCTTGATAACTAGGATCTACAGAGAACTCAAATTAATCCACATGAAAAAAGCCAACAATCCCTTACATCAATGGGCAAGAGACATGAATAGAACTTTCTCTAAAGACGACAGACGAATGGCTAACAAACACATGAAAAAATGTTCATCATCTCTATATATTAGAGAAATGCAAATCAAAACAACCGTGAGATATCATCTAACCCCAGTGAGAATGGCCCACATCACAAAATCTCAAAACTGCAGATGCTGGCGTGGATGTGGAGAGAAGGGAACACTTTTACACTGCTGGTGGGACTGCAAACTAGTACAACCTTTCTGGAAGGAAGTATGGAGAAACCTCAAAGCACTCAAGCTAGACCTCCCATTTGATCCTACAATCCCATTACTGGGCATCTACCCAGAAGGAAAAAAATCCTTTTATCATAAGGACACTTGTACTAGACTGTTTATTGCAGCTCAATTTACAATTGCCAAAATGTGGAAACAGCCTAAATGCCCACCAACCCAGTAATGGATTAACAAGCTGTGGTATATGTATACCATGGAATACTATTCAGCCATTAAAAAAAATGGAGACTTTACATCCTTCGTATTAACCTGGATGGAAGTGGAAGACATTATTCTTAGTAAAGCATCACAAGAATGGAGAAGCATGAATCCTATGTACTCAATTTTGATATGAGGACAATTAATGACAATTATGGTTATGGGGGGGGAACAGAAAGAGGGAAGGAGGGAGGTGGGTGGGGCCTTGGTGTGTGTCACACTTTATGGGGGCAAGACATGATTGCAAGAGGGACTTTACCTAACAATTGCAATCAGTGTAACCTGGCTTATTGTACCCTCGATGAATCCCCAACAATAAAAAAAAAAAAAAAAATCACCAGAATGGAACTTCTCTAACCATGAACTGTGCATTCAGTAGCCTCATCCTTCCCAAACACTATTCACATTTCAAGCACTCTGAGCTACATGGGTTCCACGATGGGATTCATATTTGGAAATAACATGAATTTTTGACTTATTTGTGTTTCACAAAAATTCCCCTAAAAATTTGAAATAATGAAAAACATGTCTTTGAAAGATTGAGGATGTACCTTTACAATCAAAATAAAGCAAGAAGTGTTAAAGAAAAATGTTGGAGACATCAACTGTCAAACTTAATACCTAAGGAAATTAGACATTTTGTACTTAATTTCCCAATAGATTGCCTCTAAGGTCTCTTCCAGATTTCAAAGTATTTGTTATTATAGACTTTTTTTTTTTTACCAGTGTTAAAACTGTCCAAGAAAAAAGGAAAAATATTAAATGTTTACTGACCTGTTTCAACAGATTATTAATCTGTTGTTTTATTGGTTAATAGCAATTGTTGTGTTAGATTTAAGCAATTCTCAACAACTTATTTTGGAAAGAGAAGTCAAATAGACTATAGCCTTTCTTTTTACTTGTCTATACATCCATCTATCTGTTTATACAGCATTTAGTATGTTTCAAATGCTGCTGTAATCAGTTCATTAACATTAGCTTATTTAATGATACAGAAGCTTGTGAGATATATACTGTCATGTCCCCATTTTAAAGATGAGAAAACTGAGGCACAGAGAGGTTAAGTGACTTTCCAAAAGTTAAATAGCTGGTACTTGGTAGATTAGAATTCAAGCAGTTTCTCTCCAGAGCCAGTGACTTTTAGCTTCCTCGTTATATTGATAGGGAAAAAAGAAGAGAAGGGGGAAAAAAGGCCAAGAAGTCTTCAGATGATCAAGGGCAAAAATATGCACTTGCTTCCCATCCTCTTTGTTCAGAGTGCACTTGTACATGTCAGCATGATGCAGAGCAAATTACATACTGGAATTCACTGTGCTCTTATTCTGTGCCCGTCACTATGTCATGCTAATTATATGTACTGTCTGTTTTAATATTCACAACTGCTTAAGGAAGCGGTACTATTAGGTAAAATGGTAAGAAATTGCCTGTAGTTGACCATTTCCAAATTGAAAAAATGTCAACATCACAGGTTTGACCTACCATTGTTACCCTCACTGCTGAAAGAATAAACACTTCGTGTTAGATTGTTAAAAATATATATATATAATATAATTCACATGTCCCATGAAAGTTTATGGAATCAAGTGTGCTGTGAGATTTAAAAAAGGTTGAAAAACACTGAGATGGACCTTGCAGCTTGGTCAGCAGGGACTGAATGTTGCCGACCACTGGCCTCCAACTCTTTCAGTGGTGCAAGAAGCAGCATGGGAACACTGCAGCTCGCAGCCCTGTGCAAATTAATAACCGTACCTACTCATTGGCCCATCCATCTAACTACTATAAAATAATATGATAACTCATGACATGGATTATGTCTCATATAACGCTCATCTCCTAGAGTGATTAAATGACTATTTGTGTCCCTATTTTATGACTGAGGAAACTGATGCTTACAAGCATAGTAATCTGTCCAAGATCAAACAGCTGGTAAGTGGAATAGTGAGGCATCAATCTAGGAAGGCTAACGTGAGACTCAGGCGTGACCCACACTCCACTGCACAAGGCACCGAGGACCCACCAGGGACCCAGGGCTGAGATCTGCCCTCTGCTTCCTCATTTCAAACAGAAGGAAGGAAGACTATTTCACAACACCGTGAGAATCAAATGAGATGTCATCTGTAAAGCGCCAGTGAGGTACTCAGGATGGCCGATTCCCTCCCTCCAGATGTACGGAAATGAGTAAAATGTCATCACTTCCCTGCAGGGCTGGGTAGAGTGAGATGACAAAATAGCACTGCTCCCTATAAATCCATTCATCTCTCAGACAGGCCTTGGGGAAGTCATTTGAATCCTTCATGTTCATGAAAATCATTTTAAAGTAAAAGTACCCATTCTTCCTTCCCTATGAACAAGTTGGAATTTGGGGCAACTGCCGTCCTTCACAGTAAATGATACAGGACTACACTGCGGTAATGTTCTCCACAGCCGTGGGAGCTGTGCTCAGACAACAAACATCCCACCAAGTCATTCACACACACCTAAAAAACCCACCAAGCCCCAAATGAAAAGAAGAAACCCTTTCAGAATCAATTTTCTCTTTTGCCTTTCTTTGAGGCTCTCAAGCTCCCTTCCTTTCAGCCATTGAGTGGCACTTCCGGTAGAGAGAAACATTTGGCATGAAAATGATTCTCCCACAAAGCCTGAAGTCTTTTAAATACAAGTACTATGTGTTTCAAATATGCTGAGAATTCTATAAAGAACAAAATAATTTTTAAAAAATCTAAGTTATTTAATTCTGTTGCTCTTGTTTTCAACTTATATGTTAAATGGAAATTTCTGGAAGAAAAGGAAGGAAAGAAAAGGACGGGTGTGGCCTCTTGGACAGAGGTATTTGGATTCTACAAGAAGGCTATGTTAAAACCCCTAATGTGACCTTCCTCAGAAACTATTCCAGTCATGTGGGAAATGACCCCAGTACTGCAAATATTTAGTTTTGTTCTACTTTTCAATTTACTGCTCCATTTCAGAGAAATTAGGGCATCAACAACTGGTGTTTATGCAGGAGTCGCAAAGTACCCAAACAGCCGCATATATCTCAGTTTCATTCAAAACCTGGGAAAGCAAATCAATGGAGGATAATGGAATGGGATAAAATTAGCCCACTCAAGGAGAAAACGTATTTGCCTTCTAAGTTGCCTCTTCTGAAAAAGGCAGAGAAGGAAAAAAATGTGGGGATGTAGCTGGGTCCCACATCACAGTAGAGCCCACAATTTGTCAAAGTGACCATCTGCCAATGAAATAGACAAAGAAAACATTAAAGATAAAAACTCGCAATCCCCACTTAAGTTTTTTCCTTGTTAAGAAAGCACAATCTTCCATTCTTTCTCCACCTACTATTTGTTATGTTTCCAATTAAGATTTGTCTATCTAAAAACAGGTAATGTGGCACTCACGACTCCTGTTAGTAATGTCTCCCTTTGAGCTACATTACGAAACCAAGCCGGATCCATAAATCATGCCTCCTCTCGCATGAAATGAGAAATGCTAAGGTCAACAGAAATTTCTGGAAAGGTGGAGAGGTAGAGTCACCCCAGTTATTTTTCTGCAAGTTGCAATAATTACAAATACCTCCTAGGAAAAACTCAACGTCAGGAATCCTCCAACTCAAACATAAAGCTAAATTATCACAGCTCCCTATAAGTAGGAGAACCCCCAGTACACACAGTGCCAAGCACCAGGAAGTGAGAGGCAGGGTAGCAAAAGTTCTACCCACGGTCTGCAGCCTACCCTGTCTGCTTAACTGTCTCCTTCCTTTTCTTTGCAGACCTATGGCTGACTCCTGCTGAGTCATCTAGTGAAAGAGAAAACTGAAAAGACCCCCTGAGAAGTGAGATGCTGCCATGGAAATCCAATATATCCATTCCAAGGCATATTCCATATCCATCTATCCATTTAAACATCTTAAAATGCATAGAGTATTACCAAGTCTAACCCCAGAGGGCTTCATTTTGACACCATGAAGTATTTGGGAATGAGAGTGGGGAAAGAAAGGTGGTAAAAAAAAAAAAAAAATATATATATATATATATATATACATATATATATATGCATGCTTTGATGGAGGTTAGAATCAACACCACTCTGTTAAAAAAGAAAATTCTCTCTCTCTGATAGAACTGCATGGAATTTTCACAAGCTCACCCAAATCCAATGTGCCTGCTGAGTGGCTGATTGCACTTTTCAAATGTGCTAGTCCCCATTTGGGGCTGTTTTGTTTCAGTGTCTCTGTCTAGCTGTGTACTTACACTCAGAGCAAATGAATCACAAAAGGTACAATTTTATAAATCAAAAAATCAAGAAATAAATAGGCTAGCAACCAGTAAAAACCAAAGTGATAAATCCCTAGCAATTGATTTTCAAGCCTCAGCCCAGCTGTGTTTATTTCTGTTCATGCGATAACCCATGAGGGTCAGACTTTGGGTAGGAGGAGAAGGGCATGGAGCCTGGAAGAGAAATGAAAATCACCAATGGGGCTGGAACTTGGCTTCACTGTGCCCCAGCCGCCTGTGAGAGACAGCATAGCCCTGCAGCCACATAGGGCTTGAGTACTAACTCCATAAAGTCTTAAATGCTTTCAAGAACTGTGCATTTCAGATATATATGTATATATATATATACACATACATAAAGAGAAGAATAACTTTTTCTTTTTTGAGACAGAGTCTCACTCTGTTGCCCTGGGTAGAGTGCTGTCGCATCATCGCTCACAGCAACTCCAAACCACTGGGCTTGAGCAATGCTCCTACCTCAGCCTCCCAAGTAGCTAGAACTATAAGCGCCTGCCTCCACACCTGTATAGTTTTCCTATTTTTAGCAGAGATGGGGGTCTCACTCTTGCTCTGGCTGGTCTCTAACTCCTGAGCTCAACCATCCACCTGCTCGGCCTCCTGGAGTGCTGGGATTATAGGCGTGGAAAAGAATAACTTTTTAAAATGCCAAGTCACTTAATTCTATTAAGTTGCTATTTTCAACTTATATATGAAATCACCTATGTCAAATGGAAGTTGCTGCAATTACTTAAAAAAGGGGGGCGGTGTAGACTTTTGAGTAAAGAAAGACATGTAGACTACAAGGGAGGCATTCTGGAACCTTCTAAAAGTGAACTTACTCAGAAACTATTCTGGTGGTCTAGAAAATGACCCCAGTACAGCACTTCATATATTTGTTTCAGTTCCACTCTTCCATTTATGGCTCTATTTTGGAGGAATTAAAAGCATCAACAACTTGTTTTTATGCAGGTGACACAATCATATGCCACCTTTAGAGTCTCAGTGTTTCTGAATCTCAGTTTCCTGCTGTTCAAAATGTGTCCCCTAATGACGTCTACCTTCAAAGGGTCACTGTGAGGTTAAATGACAGAAGGCAAGTGACATGTTCAACACAACAGCCCAGAACAAGGATAAATCCAAGAAAACCTTCAACCACCTGCAAGTGTGAATTGAGAGGTCAACAGATAATGAACACTTCTGCCACTGTCACCCAGTCCCAAACTGCATCCTCCAACTTGCCCTGGTCAGGGCCCACTGGCCTGGGAAGGCTTGTGAGAGGGGCAACTTTTCAGGTTGAAGAAGCAAGCGATGTGCGTGATTCACATAAAACCAAAGATGTCCCTTTGCACACATGCACTTTTTTGTGTTTGTTTGTTTGTTTTTGCAGTTTTTTGGCCGGAGCTGGGTTTGAACCCGCCACCTCCGGCATAGGGGGCTGGCCCCCTACCCCTTTGAGCCACAGGTGATGTCTCACGTGCACATTTTTTAAACATTCCTATAACCCAGCCTACCACAGAGCCTGAAATTCCTTAATCTAATCATTCCTCAAGATCCTTTCCTCATTTTAAACGGGCTCAACAAATAAATACACGTAATAGAAGAGCTGTTGGCTACTTAACATACGCTCGTAATAACCAAGCTGAGCACAGATGCAGCTTTCTCGGGCCAGTCCGCGCTCTGAACCCGGGCGCCATCGCTAACCCAGCCACGCAAAGGGGAGACCGCGCTGTGCTCGTGCCAAGATCGGGCACCGAGAGGCAGAGGCTGGGTCACTGCCTCTCTCCATAGAGCTTGGAAATTGTGGAGTAGGACTTGAAACCTAGCGGGGTCTAGCTCAAAAGCTTCCGGGACCCACGCGCGTTCCAGCGCCTGGCGACCTCGCTGTCACCAGGCTCGGCTCTGCAGACAGCTCAGTAGCGCCCCTGCCGGCAGAGCAGTGGAGGGGCGCTGGGAAGAAAGAACCGGGCAGTCAGCCGGAGCAGCCAGCCCATGGTCCCGGGGCCCCCACCTCCAACGTGGTCCCAGGGGCCCCAGCCTCCTGGAGTCACGCCCACGTGCAGACCCCACCTACGTGGTGTCCGGGTTGGTCCCTGAGACCAACAGAACACAGCCAGAGTGACGGTGTGTTACTTCCAAGGTCAGGTTATAAAAGGCATTATCCGTTCTGCGTGGCTCTCTCCTGGATCCCTTGATTTGCTGGCAGCCAGCCTCAACGTCTTGGGGATACTAAGTCCTGCCCAGCGAAGAGGCCACAGTACTAGAGACTGGGGCCTCTTGACCGTAGCCCTGTGAATGACCATATTATAAGCAGGTCCACTAGCCCCTGTCAGCCCCATCAATCCTTCAGGTGATGGCTTCTCCAGCTACCACTCTGCCTCCTGAGAGACTCTGTTCCAGACCAGCCAGCAGCAGGCCGGGCCATCGTTCAGCCTGTAATTGTACACTCTGGGAGGCAGAGGACAGGAGTTGAGAGTTCAAGACCAGGCTAAGCAAGAATCAGACCTCATAGTACCTACTAAAAATGTAAAAACAAGCCGGGCGTTGTGGCAGACGCTCCGGAGTCTGAGGCAGGAGGATCGCTTGAGCCCAAGACTTTGAGGTTGCTGTGAGCTATAATGAGACCATGTCACCCTACAGTGACTCAAAAAAAATGTATGAAGTACTTCTTATGTAGTACTCTAAGTTTATTTACTATATTAGCTCATTTAATTGACATAACAATCCTGTGAAGTAGAAGTAGAGTTATCTCCATTTCATAGATAAGGAAATTGAGCCACAGGAGATTTAAATAATGCATCCAGGTCAGTCAACTGGCAATGGGAAAGCTGGGCCACAGCCCAGGCAGTGAGGCTCCCCCTCTGCCTCTCTGACACCTCACTCTGTCTCTCAATCCACAGAGGTGATAGGGGAAGCCACCAAGGCCGTCCAAACTGAGGCATGAGCAAAGCCCATCCCTCAGTCTAGATGCTTTGGATATTGGTGTGATAAAGATAATAAGGTACGTTGTATAGCAATGCCACCCTTATTTCATTTAGTCCTTAAAATACTCCCACAGGAGAGGTAGAGGAAGTATTTTTATCTCCATCTTCAGAGGAGAAAACAGAAGCTAAAGTGATGTTAAGGAACCATTGGATGCCTGAATTTAAAATCAAATGAGTTTGTCTTGGCCAATTAGGGAATTTTCCAACTCTAATTTAGGTCACAAATTCTGACAGGTTGAAAATCTCTTGTTTACCTTACCTATTGACGTTTGCCATTTATCCACTTACCTATCAGATTCAATGGACAAAAACTTCAATCAATCGAAGAGGAAGCAGCCCCATGAGAAGAACACCAGGTTTGTGTGGCGCCTTCTTTCAAGCATAAGGAAGAACATTCATAACAAAACACAATCACTGTAATATTCAAATCAATTTAAGCGAACAAGAGTGGCATAATTAAAGTCAGAACTCAGGGCCTTTTTCTAAGGTGAATTGAAATAACTTCCACCACAGCCACTGAAAATATAATTAAATTAAATATGCATGCACGTTGTTGAGGAATAATCACTATAACAGCCCCCAAAGAAAAATATGTTTATTTCTAGTCAATTGGGAAAAAAGACATATTACTGATTTTTTTCCCCTATAATACAGTAATAGCAAAATGCAACCAAGTTAATGGCAAGGTTAAAGTATGCAGGTGCCAAGGACAGAGAACTGGATACTTCCAGACAAACCTAACAGCTACAACATTGCAGTCATAACTTCCTCTTCTTCCACAAGCCAATCCCCCACACACTTCCATTTCCTCTGAACTGCAAGCCCATGTGTACATCACATGATTTCTAGTCATGAGCACTCTTTTTTTTGCTCATATTAGAGTTTCTTTTACATATTTGAGGAAGGGAGGACCAGGTGTGATCTGCGTGGCAGACGGTCTCACACACATGATTTTAGAAATGGTGCCCTCGTGGGGCAGCACCTGTGGCTCAAAGGAGTAGGGTGCCAGCCCCATATACCAGAGGTGGTGGGTTCAAACCCAGCCCCGGCCAGAAACTGCAAGAAATGGTGCCCTCTCGATCCTGGGCATTCATTCTCGGGTCTTCTATGAAGAATGATGTTTGCACTAATGAATGTTTCCTCTGCTATTACTGGTGAGGCAATTAGGCCTCCGACACTCCTGCCACTGAGCGTTCGCCTCTCTGCGGGGAGTGCAGCCTCGGGATAATCAATCGTGCTTCTTGGCAATGCTGTCAATCAGCAGCTCTCCTGAGTGGCATCCACTGACAGTTCTTAGCGTGCTGACACTTTCCCCTCCCTTTCCTCTTTCGGGTTCATGGTAATACAGACTTTGAGCCTGCTGTTTTTTCATCATAGAGTGGAATTTTTTCGTTTTTCTCTGCTTGCGTTGATTCTTCCTCCTCTGCTTTATCCTTTTAAGACTATCACAGAAAATACAGTATTCCACATGAATCCCCCAGAGGGCTTCAATATAGATTATTGTGGTTGTGGTTTCAATATAGATTATTCTGTGTTTCATTTCTTTTCTTTCTCCTCACCTTTAGACACCCTCAAACTACACCCTGCCAATCCTACTACAACCCAAAAATATCTATGTTCTATCTTTTTGTATATTTATAACCATACAATTGACTTCTCCTCAGTGTCCAGAAAGCTTTCATTATCATCAGGGGACTGAATTGTTCTCCCCAACAGAATGGTTCCTAATTTCATCACCAAATTTTATATGCAAGGAGTCTCATATGCTGGATTTTTCAAGACTACCTTAATCTCAAATAATCTTATCCTCAGACCAATGGTAAGGTTTGGTTTGGAAAACTGAGTGGTAAAACACTTAAAGGTGATTATTTTAAGTAATTGTGGTATTGACAACTTTCTCCTTTGCATACTCAGAAAGCCATCAGCACTAGAAAAATACCTACAGTAGAACCTCTCTAAATTGACCACGCAACAGACTGTAACAAATTTGTCAATACACAGAGGTGTTCAACATAAGGAACGAGGCCTTCTGTACTGATACATACATGTGGTGCACGTCCAACCCTTGAAAATTAGGTCCACTTAAGAAGGTGGTCAGTGTAGGGAGCTGGTCAACTATGGAGGGTCTATTGTATTTCAATTAAAAATTGCATCTTCAGGGGCGGCGCCTGTGGCTCAGCAGGTAGGGCGCCGGTCCCATATGCCAGAGGTGGTGGGTTCAAACCCAGCCCCGGCCAAAAAAAAAAAAAAAAATTGCATCTTCATTTTCTGTAAACCAAAGGAAATCTTACCTTGCTGCATGGCAACCTAGGGACAATAGGTCTGGCCCATTTGGAATTTGTTAGTATCCGTGGCCCCTTCCCCACTGGCACAACAGCAGGCACACAAGCCCAAAAGTGACCTTACAAGAACATGTTTGCACATGTGCACACGTTCACACACACACCCCAGCCCTCATCCATCCTCAGACTCAGACTCAGCCCTCAGCAGTGACAGCATAAGTGGTGTTGGAGAAGGATCCTTTGCTCTCTGCTTTCTACACTTGCTGGGTTTGTGTTTTTCTGGCATCTTCTTCACTTCATCCATTCAAAAGTACCCACAGCAACTGGTGATCTACTATCCATATTTTGCAGCTACACACACACATATGAATGGGAATACAATTGCTTTTTATGAAATCTGTCCATAAAGAGCTATGTTGGTCAGCATGAAAAGCATCCACAGATGCCACAGTCTTTCAGTGAGAAACTCAAGTTTCCTCCAAGGATGACTTGTAGGGACATTTCAGCCACATTATTAAGATGGTGGCAGAAACAACAGAATTAACATCACTAAAGAAGAAAGCCATAGGTCAACGGTAAATGGAAGATCAGCCTATAGGAAAGGTGGGGGAGCTGCCATAATAAGTGGAACAGTCACTGGTCATT